>NW_008481845.1:180232-225185 GCF_000524495.1 Plasmodium inui San Antonio 1 | reverse complement strand
AAAAAAAAAAAAAAAAAAAATCGGAGAAACAACCCGAAAGGGATAAACTCCATCGAAGAGATCTTGCAATCACAGAGCGTCTTCCACGACGAGACTTCCATTCTATACCTTTTACACAAGATTGTAAAGGAGAAGCGAAACGTTGCGATGTGTGCCAGGCGGAAGAGGCAATTCGAATTTGTGCAGACATGCACCTCGGTCATCATTCATAGAGAAGGCGCGGCAGGAATAGAGCAGTCCGCTGGGGAGCCGCGGGGCGCAGCGGGGAGCGCCAGGGATGGGAAGGAGAGAAGTGATCCCGTGAACGGGAATGATGCCACAAAGGGGGTTGATGCCGCAAAGGGGGTTGATGCCACAAACGGGAATGATGCTGCAAACCAGAGTGATGGAGAGAACCCCCCCGCCGACGCACTCAGCTCGCCCATCCTGCGGAACGTTAGGCACTGCTTCATCACGGTGAATAACGAAGGGATGAACAAGCACGAGGAGCTGAAATACAAAATGAAGGTCATCCTGAAGGTAGTAAAAGAAATAAAATTCAACCAATGCTTCCTTTTTATTAACAACACATATGAGGGGGTGCAAGTCAGTAAGATGCTAAACAAACACAACATCTGCTGCTACTACACTAGCGCCAAGATTGACCATCAGGAAAGGATGAATGTTTTTAATAGACTGAAAAGGAATCAGGTGAAGGTTGTCGTCTGTAGTGATGTTATGAGCAGAGGGATCGATAACATCGTGTGCGATTTGGTAATCAATTTAGACATACCTCAGAATAAGGAGACTTATATTCATCGGTCCGGAAGGTGCGGAAGATATGGCAACAGGGGGTTGTGTATAAGCCTCTGCAATTACTCCGACTACGCGTACCTCCATTTCTACAAATACCAGCTGCGACTGCCTGTGCACGACTTCTGCTACCTCCGCAGGGAGCAGCAGTTCGGGCGGCACTCGGCGGAGGAGACTATCCACTTCGTGGAGGGGGCGAACGACCCGCACGGCGCCGCTTGGAGTTGTTACGATCGACGCGATGGGGGAGAAGACGGGGAAGAAGTCACTCGGGAAGAGGCCATCAGGGAAGAGGTCATCAGGGAAGAGGTCATCAGGGAAGAGGTCATCAGGGAAGAGGTCATCAGGGAAGAGGCCACCCGGGAAGAGGCCACCCGGGAAGAGGTCACCCGGGAAGAGGCCACCTGGGAAGGAGCCATCCGGGGTGACCACACCGCCACCTCCGTTGAAGCGCAGTTAACAGACCATACAGTTGAACAGCCCAAGCACAAGGCGGCCCATCGACCGTGCCGCTTAAGGAGCGCCCCGAGGCGGAAGGTCTTGGCCCTGAACATCAAGGGGTTTTGCGCCGAGGGCATACACATCGCGGGGAGGGGCAGCCATGTTAGAAGGCAGGTCAGCACCCAATCGAATGACCCACTCCACCGCGTCTACCTCAAACTGCGCGTGAAGAAGTTTGTTAGCAGATTCAAAGTGACGAGAAACGAAGTCTCCTGTGAGTTTTGTCTCCCCAACGATGATGTAGGTATGTTTAAATCGATCAGCATCGTCCAGCACAAGTCGAATCTGATTATTTTCTTCCTCTTTAGCAGAAAAATACCGATGCGATTCTTTTCCTTCCGCTCGATGCCACTTCTTCCAGAGGGGGCGGAGGAGGAGAAGGGGAGTAAGTGGATCCGATCCACCTACTGCTTCCTCTTTTTCTGCAACTCGGATAGCTACCTAGTGCTGAAGGTGTTTTATTTCTTCTTGTTCCATTTTAAGCATTATGAGTATCCCCTGAGGGAGGCCCTGACTCCACTGCACATTCACACAGGAGGGATCACACAGAAGGGGGGGGGCAAATCGAAAAAGAGATGCAATCTATGTTGCCACGTATTCCGTCCCAACCGAGTCAATCTCAACTACGTCTCGGACAACTGCCTCATGATAAGTGACAACATCGAAAGGAGAGGAGGAAGAAGGAAAAATTTCAAAGGGTACCAAAGTGATGAAGGTTTTTACCTGAACAGGCAAGGCAAAACAGTAACCACTTTTCAGAGGGCCATGTTTTACCCTTTCCTCTTGGGGAGCCGAAAGGGGCATCGCGCGAGTGGCAAGTTAAGCAGTCCGGACGGGGTACACATGGAGGGTACTCACACAGAGCATACCCCCACGGAGAGTGCTCAGACGGAACTGCAGCCGAGCTCACTGCCCCTAGAAAGCGCTCTCAACCTGATAAAGGCAAACTGCCATGAGAGGAAACAGATCGTTACCTTCTCACAGCAATGCAGTGAAGTCCACTGCATGAATGATCAGCGGGAGATCGTCCAGAAGGTAAATAAGCTGATCGCCCCGCAGGTGTTCCTAAATTTAGCCAATGGGGAGCAGGACGTCCATCTATTGAAAGGGCTCTTCCTGCAGAGTCACGTGCAGCTGCATGGTGGAGACGCCGCGGATGAGGAAGAACGCCGTGTATAGAGAAGCAGAATGGGTTTTGCTATTTTGTAAGAGCGAAGAGAAGGTTACGTGGAGTAAAGGACATTTACCTGCACAGGGCGGCATCAAATGAGGAGGGAAAAAAGAAAAAGACAAAAAAGAAGAAAAAGAAAAACAAGAAAAATACAATTGAAGATGAAGTGGAAGTCCAAGTCCAAGTGCACTTCCCGTGGGGGGGCCACTCCAAAGTGAGGTTATTTCCCCTTCCCCGCGTGAGCATAGAAGTGACTGACCCGAAGGGCGTCGTCAAAATTGACATCACATCAGCATGACTGTCTGTGTAGAATGAGTGAAGTATTTTTAAAATGCATTGGGATGGGATCTCCTCGAGAAAGGGGCAGTTTGGACGGCATCCGCTTCGCCTAGTTGTCGTCGCTGCTGACACCCATTTCGGCTTTCACTAACAGGGGGGGAGAATAGAGACAAAGCACTGTTACAAGAAGATTTATTCGATGTGGAACTGCACTCTGTTGATGCAGCACTCTTCTCATGCGTATCGGTGTGGGTGTGGGGGGTGACACCTTCCTTACGTGTGAAGTATTTTTGCTGTGTTTCGTTTATCTGTGAATGCAGGGAAGGGGAGAACAGACGCGTCGATGTGTATAGCTATGTCGATGTGTATAGCTATGTCGATGTGTACAACTCTGTCGATGTGTACAACTCTGTCGATGTTTACAACTCTGTCGATGCGTACACCTGCGCCGACAGTACCATTCACATGTGCAGGTGCGCGGGGAAGCTTCTCCCTCACGCTTGATGCACCGCCTTACCTCCTTGGATAGCTGCGTTGCTTCGGTCATCAGATCACATATCTCCTCCTGCACTTTGGACTGGAACTGGAGGTACTTCCTCGTGTATGTCTCCTCCTGGAAGTCGTACTTGAGGACTGCAGGGGGGAAGTGAGCCATTTGGAAGGTTGCCTTGTTGGCAGTTTGGCCGCTTAGCAGATTGACCCCTTAGACGGTTGGCCACTTTCCCGGGTGGGTCGCCTATTTCCACCACGCACGTACAGTGGTCGTGATACTTGTGGGGGGCCGTCCTGCTGTTGTTGCTCTGAATGATTTTATTGTACAGGCTGACGGTGGGGTTTCGGAAGATTATTTCTTCGTACGTCTGAAGGGGGGGGTGAAGAAAGCGGCGGTGAGGCAAGCGGCTATGAGGCATAGGCTGGTGGAGCGGGAATGGACAGCTACAAGCGAACAGCACAGGAGTGACATCGCGCGTCCTTCCCGGTGGCACTAACCTCGTTGACGACGCAGGGGGGGCAGGCCGACTCCGAATCCGTGTTTAGCTAAGACGGAAAAAGAAAAAAAAAAACAAAACATCAATGAGGAGTGACGTGCGAGGACCGAAGTGTGCACAATTTGCTATCCATAACGTAACGTAACTTATTAACAATCATAGACCAATGTGTGGGCCAATCCGGTCAATCCATCCGACCAGTCGGCGTGGCCAACCCAGGCGCGCTACCTTCACAAAGTGCATGATGCTCACGGGCGCCAGGGACACATCGGCGAAGTGAATCTTAACCGTCAGGTAGAATTCGCCCCATCCTATTTCGTTCACCTCGTAGGGGGGCTGCGTGTAAACTGGGGGGAGGAGGAAGAAGAAGAGGGCGGTGTCTCCAGTGGGGCGAAGCGGTTACCTCGGAGGAGCAGTCACCCGAGCAGAGCGGCCATCGGAGCAGGGCGCCCGACGGGGGGGCGAGTCCAAGGCAGCTAACCTCGTTTGGGGTAAATGAAAGAGGGGTCCAACTCAAAAACGACTTTCTGGACAAAGAGAGAGAGGTCCGAATAGTTGGGGCAGCGCAACAGGCAGGTCCACTTGTGCGTCATGTTTCCGAACTTTCGCTTCTCCTGTGTTGGGAGGGGGGGCATTCGGAGGGTGAAGTGCGCAGAGGATACGGCTCAAACGGTGCGGTGAAGGCAACACCGCTCAACCGTCTCCGTCTGGACGATACAGCTCTGAGGCGAACTCCATCCCGGGCACATACCTGCTGGGAGAGTAAGAAGGCGTAAGTGCCAACCACCACGGGTTTCACCAGCTTGACGTTTTGCATGCGAGTCTCCACTGCGGAAGGGGGTTGAGTAGAGGCGGTAAAACATAAAATGGGCATCAGTCCAGGGGGCACCATGTGTACACATAGGTAAGGATACGTATATACGGCGCTGGAAGTATGTAGAGGGACAGGCGATGTGTCCCCGCGGTCCTGCCCGGCGTACTCCGCCTCACTTCGCACTCACTCTTTGCGGGGGAAGGGGTTTCCTATTGGTGGGCACCGCTGCAGAGGCGAAAAGGGCGAAGAGAGCGAAGCGGCAAAAAAAAGAGAAAAACACAGCCGCTGCAGCAAAGGAGCCGCTCAGGGAAAACAAGAAAGCGACGCCTCCGGCAGGGGCAACATCTTAAATGATTCTTTTCCCCTCCGGGGAGAAATGATTCAGAAAGGCTGGCGCGCAATTGGGGACGGGGGGCAAAACGGAAGAAGCGCGAGGGCGGTGATACGGGGATATACTGCTGAGCAGCAACCGTTCTGACTGTCTATGCCTAAAGGGGTAGCGGGAAATAAAAAAAAAAAAAAGAAGCTAAGCGCAGAACGGAGCGCAGAAACGAAGTGCAGAACGGAGCGCAGAAACGAAGTGCAGAACGAAGCGCAGAAACGAACCGCATAACGAAGCGCATAAATGAAGCTTAGAAACGAAGCTTAGAAACGAAGCTTAGAAACGAAGCTTAGAAACGAAGCTTAGAAACGAAGCGAAGAAACGAACCGCACAACGAAGCGCAGAGCCACTATCGTAGCAATTGCTCCATGGTTGAAGCTTACCCACCCCTGCGTAGCTCCAAATGGGAGAGTGTTGGGGGCCTACCCGAATTGTTTTCTTTTGCTTCTTTTAAATGACTCCCCAGAGGAAATGCCAAACCGGAGGAAGCAGAGATGCGAGGGGCGGCGCATGCGGAACGGCAGGGCCATCGCAGCTGGGGTGGCAGTCCTCCTCCTCCTGCTGCGCACCGTATGTGGGGGTGCCCTCCAAGTGGAAAAACGAGGCGTGACGGGGAATCACAGCACACCAACTGCCCGCACCAACTGTGAGACAAGAAAGCGGTCGCGCTGCTTTCTTCGACCCCCTGTGAGATCACCAAGAAGGGAAAAATTCCCTCAAAAGAAACCTCTCAATTCATTCGAAAGGAGTGTCGACAAAGTCACAGGACATTTTCTTAGCGACAGAGACCTGTTCATAGAAGTGGACAAAAAAAAGAAGATGATTGAAGAAATGGAAAAAATAAATCACCTCCAGTATGAACACGTCCAAAAATACATCGATGTCTTAAGCGAAAACGACGTATACGAAGAAGTCATAAATCACAAAATTCACCTGTACAAGAAGGGGAATGAAACAGAGAAGCTGAAAAAGCTGGTAAAGCTTCAGGCCTTTTTGAACCCTTATATTATAAGCCAACGGAAGAAGAAGGCTAAAGGGAAGGTGGAATATATGATTGCTTGTATTCTTAAGGGGGAGAATATCGACCAAATCATTACGGACATGTTTAAGAAAAAGCTCATTGACGTCTACGTGCTGACCTTCATCGATGACAAGGTGATGGAGGCGCACGCCAAGTTGGTGGGGGGCGGCATTAGCAAGGTTAACGAGGTTAGCGGCGGGAGCGGTGTTACCGGCGTTGACGAGGGGAGTAGTAGTAGCAATGTTAGCAGCGTTGACGGGGGGGAAGAACTCGGCGGAGCGGACCAAATGAGCATGACGGAGAAAATCCTAAGGATGCTGAAAGACCGCATCGTGGCACAGCAGAAGCTGCAAGTCAAAGGCACCTTCGACTTCACTAGGATAGTTTTCCTCTCCACCACCCTCGACATGAGTGAAGATAGGCAGCCCATAATCAAATCCGCCATTAGGACCATAGAGCAGCTGGAAGAATTTGAGCTGTATTTGCTGGACGCACTGGACTATGCAGAGACGAACGAGAAAATGAAGCAGTACGTCCCGCACTTGGAGCTGCTACTAAGCACATGTAAAAAAATGAACCCCGTCTTTAATCAGCTTCTAAACAAACAGACCGAAAACGTTCGCTTCTTCCCCGATAAGATTGACATGTCGCAGTTTAAGGAGCTGTAGTGAGGGTTCTCCCTCTACGGATTCGTCTCTCTACGAAGAGTGGTTGGCTCTGCTGTGCGTCCCGTGTTCCACCCTTGCGAAGGGGGGGTACAGATAACCATTGTGTTATGTGCTGTTTCGACAAGGTGATAACCATCACGCGCATGTCCCATATACTGATGTAGTTTGCAACACTATCTGTGGTGACGAAGGAAGTCCTTTCAAAACGGGGATACGTGCCGGTAACACTTAGTGCCTCGTTAGAAGCGTTCGGTTGGTTGGCACCCCTGTGCGGGGACAAATTCGTGGGTCGCTTTCCTTTTAAGAAACCAAATGGACAGATCTCTTTCCTCGTTGTGCCCTTCAATTCGACACAGCTTTGTCTTTTATCGCTTCACGCGGTTGGATCACCTCCTCCAACACAGACACAAAATGGTTACGTTTATTTTTTAGTCCTTTTCGCTTTCGCTATGTTGGCCATCCCGCTGTGTAGGGCTGGTACCCATTCACGGTTTCGTTTCGTTTTTTTTTTTTTTTTTTTTTTCGTTTGCTTCTTTTAAACACAAACAATGTAGCAGTTTTAAGCAGAAGGTGCCTCAGTACGGGGACATCCCCCCCCTTGTGTGTTGTTTCCCAGTACGATGTGGTGTATAAAGCCACGTCAGACCGCAAGAACAGCTGCGCCCGCTGCCTATTAAGTGCCTTAAATGCAGACCAATTGGCCATGTGTTCGCGCGAAGGTCAGCGAAAATTTACCTGAACAGGGTCATACAAAAAAGGGAAGAAAAAGCGCTGGCAGTAATTTGCGAATGGGGAGAGACAGAGCGGATCGAGGGACGGGAAAACCCCTAGTTCGGTGGAGACGTGGCGCGAAACCATCATAACAGATGAGCGGCAGGAAAAACATTCACACGGTTTATCATATGGTTTATCACATGGTTTACTCTGGAGTGGGAAACTCTTTCTGAACAAAGTTGAGCTAGCCAAATATTTCCTCCTTCCTTTTTCGCTTTTTTTTTTTTTTTTTTCCTTTTTACCTGAACAGGTCAGGTAACAAATTGGCAAAGCTTCGCCTCGCGGGGGAAAAGAGTATACACATGAAAAATTCACGTAAAGGCAAACTTGTGGGGACGCATTAGTATACACCTACACCACTGCGCCGCGAGCTACACCCCGCGCGCATGGGAGGGCTTCTCCCCCCTCGCAGATGCAGAAATTCCCCCCGCGGTGAGAAGTGCATGTGCAGGGGGGAAGGCGCGGTTGAGCGAACTTGCGGTGAACTTGCTGCAAAGTCCCCGCATATATGTATGCATCACTGCGTGCTGGAGCACGCAGATTGGGGAGGCGCATGCCGGCACAAACGCGCGTACACGAGCGTACGTACCTGCGGGGCCGCAAAAATAAAATATGCCGCGCGATGGCGCGATGGTGCCATTGTGCGTCCGTACGTTTTACGTTCATTTTTTTTTGGGAAGGGGTTCCTTTGATGGCAAGCAGAGAGAAAAAAAAAATTCAGCCAAATTGCCAAGCGGAAGTAAGCGTAAGGAAGCGGAAGTGTAAGCGTAAGCGACAAATGATCCCCAAGTGATCGCTAATTTGTCGCCAACTTTGTCGCGAACTTTTCGCCAACTTTTCGCCCAAACGGCAAAATCACCCAGGAGGCACAACGCGAGGAAAAAAATCAGAACGCGGAAATTGAGAAAAGCGAGGAAAAGACGCCAGCTGAACGGAACGCAAAAAATTGAGAGAAACAGGATGGCATGAGACATGTGCACAAAGTTGGAGTGAAATCCTTTTGTACATGTTTCGTTATCCGATCGCCCTGGCATCCGCTGAGTAATCAGGCGCGTATGCGAAGTTGTCACGTGCGTGCCGGGTGAACCCCCTTTGGAGTTACTGCGCTTGTACCCCAAAGTTCGTTCCACTCCACTGCGCGTGCATCACAAAGTTGGTTCCACTCCACTGCGCTTTACTACATTCCGTGTTTTCCCTTTATTTACGCCGCGTCCACTCCCCCCTGTGTTCTACGTGGCCCAGCTATATGGTTCGGGTCACGCCGCATGAAGCCCTCCCACCCGTTGCCTCTTGAGACTTGTACCCATGGGAATATTCAGATCGGAGGTAAGTTGGCACAAGTGGCAGTTTCTGCGGGGGGACTTCCCAAGGGGAATCCACCTGTGCCGCGTACCGACATGTGCCGCGTATCGACATGTGCCGCATAACCAAATGCGCCTCTTTACCCACCTTTTCCGCCTACCCCTTAGACGATGAAGCACGGGACGCTGGTCCTGCCCTCAGACCGAGCCAGAGAATACCTAGACTGCCTGGGAAAGAACATCGACATACAGTTTATCGATATGAACGAGAAGACGATGAAGAGGCAGTACAAGAAGTATATCCAGAGGATCGACGATATGGAGAGAATTCTTCGTTTCCTGGAGGAGAATATAAAAAAATTGCCAAATGTAAAAATCAAAAAAAGTAAAATAGACTCTTTTCTCGAACACGATAATGTGTATGAATTGGATCAAGTGGAGGAGTCACTAAACCGTTTGCATGTGCAGTTTGTTCGTTTCTGCAATAATAATAAGGACCTTGTTGATGAGAGGAACAACGCTATAGAGGAGAAGCACGTGATACTGACCGCCATGAATCAGCTGAACCCAGATGGGACAAAGAATGGAAATGTTGGAAGGAGACTGCAGGAGAGCTCTCTTCCCTACGACGAGGTGAATGACGAGAGTGTGTCTCTACAGACCAATATGATGAAGGACGGAATGAACATGATGATGTTTACGAACATATCTGGAGTAATAAAGACGAAGGACCAAGAAAGTTTCAGCCGAACCATTTTTAGGGCGCTCAGAGGAAACACATACACATACTTCCAGAGCATCGACGAGAGTGCAATTTCTTCCAAAGGGGGGGAAGCAGCAGGAGGAGCAGTCGACGGAGTGAATGACGTCGATGAGGGTATCGGGGGAGGAGCACCACCATCCTCCCGCATACACAACGGAGGTAACGACGATGATGATGTGGCGGATGGAAGGAACGATATCGAAAACGACAAGGGAAAGACGAATGAGCCGAAGAGTGTCTTCGTTGTGTATTGCCAGGGATCTTCCCAAAGCAACATATACCATAAGATTCTGAAAATATGCCAGGCATACGATGTGAAGACGTACGATTGGCCGAAGACGTATGAACAGGCAAGGCAAAGATTGAACGAACTGAAAGAGATCATTACAGATAAGGAGAAGGCATTGAAGGCGTATGAGGAGTACTTCATAAATGAGATCTTCGTCCTGATAAATGTCGTTGAGCCGAACAAGAACAGCCTCATAGAAGAGTGGAAACTGTTTTGCAAAAAGGAGAGATACATATATAATAGCTTGAACTGTTTCGAAGGAAGTGACATCACGTTGCGATGTGATTGCTGGTTCAGTGCAAATGATGAGGAGAAAATTCGACACATGCTGATTACCAAGTCGTCGAACGATTTGGTCTCCGCCTTGTTGTTGTCCGATAAGGTCCTCACTCCAAACATCTCCCCCCCGACGTATATTAAGACGAACAAGTTTACCAAATCGTACCAATCGATGGTAGATACGTACGGCATCCCCCGTTATGGAGAAATCAATCCAGCCATTTCGACGATCATCACTTTTCCATTTCTATTTGGAATAATGTACGGCGATGTAGGACACGGAGTATGTATCTTCCTCTTTGCTCTTTTTCTAATCCTCATAAACAGTCGCATGAAGAATAAAAATCAAAACGAGATGGTTAGTATGTTGATGGATGGAAGGTATATGCTGCTTCTTATGGGCTTCTTCGCCATCTACGCCGGCTTCCTCTATAATGACTTCTTCTCCATGCCGCTCAATTTGTTCACCTCCATGTTTGAAGTGGATAAACAGGTCGACTCCGTCGTTTACTACAAGAGGAGAAAAGTGATGAATGAAGCGACAGGCCAAATGGAAGATGCAGATCCGTACCTCTTCGGTTTCGACGCAAAGTGGCTAGGGGCAGAAAATGAACTTACCTATATTAACTCATTTAAAATGAAATTTTCCATCATCATCGGATTTTTACATATGACGTTTGGAGTGATAATGAAAGGATTGAATGCATTACATTATCGGAGGAACATGGATTTCTTTTTCGAATTCTTACCTCAGCTGATGATGATGCTCTCTATTATTGGGTACTTAGTCTTCCTAATCATATACAAATGGGTGACCCCCATAGGTTACGGAGGGTACCAGAAGCAGGGCATCATAAACACCGTTATTAATATGTATTTGATGAAAGACTTAACAGCGGAGAATCAGTTTTACGCTCATCAGGGGTTGGTGCAGACCTTCCTGATTGCCATCTTCGTTCTGTGCATCCCGCTTATGTTCGTGTGTAAGCCCGCCATTCGAACGTACCACATTATGAAGGAGAAGAGATTCCGGGGGGGCATATCAAGAGGGGGCAGCTACAGGGGAAGCGGCTACGGGGTAGGGAGTTACTCTAACCACGAGGAGAAGGAGATGACACACACGTTTAACCACCTGGTGAGTGGAGAGGCAAGCGGGGGGAACTCCTCCAATATGGGGAACTCCACTGCTTCCCCTCCCACCCTGCACAAGCGAAGCCCCAACTTGGCCTTCCCCAACAACCGCGAAGAGGACTACCTCTCCCCCAGGAGGAGAAACAAGCCAACGGACGACGAGATGGAGGCCCACCTCCTTAGCCCTTCATCCCCCAATGACCCCGACGGCCTGATGGAGTCCTTCGGAGCGGGCTCCGTGGGAACTGCCCATCACGAAGAGAACATCTCAGAAATATGGATCGAGCAGCTAATCGAGACGATCGAATTCATTTTGGGTCTAATCAGCAACACGGCTTCGTACCTGCGACTATGGGCCCTGTCCCTAGCGCACCAGCAGCTGTCATTCGTCTTTTTCGAGCAAACTATCTTGAACTCACTCAAGAAAGATAGCTTCATGTCCGTTCTTATTAATCTAATCGTCTTTTCGCAGCTCTTCTCCATCCTCACCATCGCTGTCATCCTCTGCATGGACACGCTGGAGTGCTTCCTCCACTCGCTGCGGCTGCAGTGGGTCGAATTCCAGAACAAGTTTTACAAGGGCGACGGCATTCCCTTCCGCCCCTTCAACATTAAGAAGCTGCTCTCGGAGGGTGACTAAGGGGGGGTAGAGCCGCGAGGGGGGCGATAACACTCAGCAGATGTGTCCCCCTTATGCGTTGCGACCCCTTCCACTGCCGAGATATTTCTCTTTTCATTTCCACCGTCCGTTCGTGCGCACAGGATGCGCGCGTAGGCTCTGCACCCATCCTGTGCGCACACCCTATGGTTTATTTTATTCTATCTTATTCTATTTTATTTTATCCTATTTTATCTCATTTTATTATTTTTTTCTTTTTTTTTGTTGCCCTATTTACATCCAACTTGTGATCGGCTTACACACACCCCTTAGAGACATCTGAACGAAATTGTTTTTTCGCCACCCACTTTTTCGGGGGGGAGGGTTCTCCACGACATGTCTGGTGCGCATATTAAGGGGTCAACGGGCGATTGCACGAGGGAAAACTTGGTCCGTTTGGCTGGTCCGTTTGGCTAGTCCGCTTGGCTAGTCATTTTGGCCGTCCAATTGGATTCGCGTTTCACGTTATAGCCATGGGGTGGGACAAAAAAAAAAAAAAAAAAAAGAAGTAAACTAAACTAAATTAACGCAGATGGGGGGAAGGGGCAATCAGATGATGGGATCGTGGTCGTGCTGCCACGCCGTCGTGCTTCCATACTGTCGAGTCGTCGCCCCCCACATAGAGAAGCAGCAAGTGGGTACCCCCCATGTGTCGCTGCCCAACTAGTGCTCACCCCGCTGCAGCACCTGCTGCGACACCTCCTGCACCTTTCGGTACGCCACGTCGTTGCAGGGAAGGGCGTTAACCAGTAGTGTTTCCAATCGGAGTCCCTGCATGAGCTCGCCTACGTCGGAGCGAACAATAGTTTGGGTCAAGTCCGTCGAGTCGGCCGAGTCGGAAGGGCAGCAATGAAAAAAGGTTCGACATATCCTGGCAAAGCGCTCAAAGAAGGGAGTGCACACGTCTTCGAAGGTAGAGTCAAGCAGCAACAAGTAGAATGCGCGAAAGTTTGTGGTCACCACGTAGTTAAATCGCCGGTCTATCTCTATGACCTTCGTACCCGCGCTGTCACAACTGGTGCAGGCGTTCTCATCTGGGGAGAGGCTCATCAGGTTGGTCAGCGTGAGTGCCTTACCTGCTGCATCGATTCGGAAAATGAGCGTGACTTCTCCGGGGGGGTCGACACCTTGGGGGGGTTCCGCCAGAGCCGCTACTCTGTTTCTGCCCGCCAGAGTCGCTACTCCGTTGCTGCCCACCAGAGCTGTTTCTTCCACGGCACTGATCCGAAGCCGCCTGCGTAACCGAAACAGGCATAGCAACTGCGAGACGAAGCTCAAGTTAGGGTTAGACAGAGGGCGTAGCTTCTTCACCAGATCGAACGCATCACCAAATGGTAACTCCAGATGGGTCATGAGAAAAAATATAACTACGATGACGGACCTGGAAACTCCCTTGTTGCAGTGGACTAGAATTTTGTTTCCTTTCTCACTGGTTAGCATTTCTTCGATAAAGTGAGCCGCATCCAGGAGAGTATAAAACATGTCTTCTCGCAAGTCGTCCTTCACGTAGTACGTTCTGTACGAAATGGTCGCTTCAAATCTGTTGGGGCATTCTTCCCCTCCCATATTAACAATGTGGGTGATTTTTTTTTCTCTCAATTTTTCACCGTCCGCCGCGAATTCGTACCCACTTAGCAATAACCGACCATTCAGGAGCTCCGTGCAGGTGGAGCTGCTCTTGGTAAGGACGTCTTCCTTGTCGGACGAGGGGGTGCCACTGGGGGGGTCACCCCTGCGTTCGTCATCCAGGTCATCGATGTAGTCTAGCTCATCTGCGTCTTCGCCATATTTGTCATTTTCGCCACCTCCATCCTGTTTTTTCTTCTTTTTTTCTTCCTCCCTCTTGCGTCTAAACGATCTTAAGTTCAGCTTCCCCACCTTGATCTCTTGAATTGAGAGCTGGCTGATCCCTTTTGAGGTGGCGAGCGGAGGAGACTCCCCTGTCTCGTCTTCCTCCAAGTGGATGGTATCATCTCTGCTAGGGGGGAGGGTCCTTCTCTCTTCGTCGTCTTCGCTATTACGGCCAGGGCGCGCGGCATTCACGCGGGTCACGGTGCTCACACGGCGGAAGCCGCTCCCCCCCTCGTCCTCTACCATCGAGTTGTCGACCCACTCGGAGCATCCCTTTCGCTTAACAGGAGTGGAAGCAGTTGGAGACGAATCCACATGGAGGGTCAAGATGATGGGAAGGAGAGGGCAGGAGGAAAGGCACCTCTCTCTTAGTCCATCCCAGGGGTATACTTCCTCCTCGGAGGGAACTAACTTCTGACAGATGAGCAATTTTTGTGCCCCCGTAATTTCCCCCAAGGGAGGGGCATGTGTGGAGAGGTAAGATGAATCGCAGCTGGTAGGTCAGCCGAACTTACGTGACATTTAACCCTTATTCACACACACCCGGGCGCAACAGTTGAGCCGTCACTGCCCTTGGAGTTTTCCCTTTCTGTTGGGGGATATGTCCGCCTGCTGGCCCTATCCTTTGATTCTTCCTCCGTTGTTCCTGTCTCCCTTGCCTACCCCATGGAAGGAAGAATAACTAAGGGGGGGGGACTTTCTCCACGTGACTGAAAGTAAATAACGAAGAAAAGTAGGGACCACCTCCCGCAGGCTAGCAAATTGAGACACACCTCCGATGAGAAAACCTTCGTCTTCCCTCCTGGTTACCTCCGCTGCGTCCCTCCCCAAACAGCAATCTCGTTCCTGGCCTTATGTGGTGGGATAACATAACAGTTTGCGCTTCTCCCTGGGTCTAAATTATGCCATTCCTCTTTGTGATTTTTTTTTTTTTTTTTTTTTCGTCCAGGGAATAATAAATGTTTCCAGCTGTGTGCGCGTGGGTGGTGAGAAGAAGTAGGAAAAAGTGCCCTCCCCGCGACGTTCTGTCGGCTACGTTCAATCTGCAGCGTTCAAACTGCAACGTTCAACCCGCAATATCCCGAGGAGTTATCACACACCGAGATGCTTCCCTTCGCAGAGGAGGTGACGTCCTGCACACCGTTCAGCTCCCCTGTTTAGCTTCCCCGTTCAGCTTCTTCGCCTCGTTCCGTTCGTCCCCAGTGAGCGGCATGGCATCCCCGGATGATCAGGTCACTATTGGGGTAAGTCATCACATCTTCACTGCGCCTTCCACGCTATGTTCTTTTTTTTTTTTTCCTTTTTTTTGCTTGTTCCACGTTGGTCTTGGGGTAGTTGCTGGGTGACGAAGCGGACGGCGTCTCACATTGTTCATTTTATTTTATTGCATTCCCATTTTTTTCTTTTTAAACGCGGCAATTTCGCATGAGAGGTCCCCGTCGCGACACCCAAGTGATCTCTTAACAATGACGTAGGTTTCTTAGTTACAAAAACAAGACGCCATGATGGGTAGGCTTTGAAAGTTGCTCCACGCATCCACGACATGGACACACAGTGAGAGGTGGAGGAAGACAAACAGAACACAAATGTAGAACAGGTGTGCCTTCACCAATTCGCCTGCACGAGTCAGACAACTTTGTTGCAAAAATGGGGCAGGCACAGGTCAGGGAAGAAGGATCCTACTCTCGTGCGAGCCCAGCGTGACCTTGGGAGGACATACCGACGGCGGATCCCCACAAGGGGAGAGGGACAAAAGGAAAGAAAAGGAGTAACGCAATTATGAACGCACGTATGATGGTCCGTTCAAAGGGGACAGCACAAGCAGTCGCAAAGAGGGTCACAAGAAAGGTCACCAATCTGTCACAAAACCGTCACACATATTTAAAATACAAAACAGTCGCTTTTGCCTGACCAAGCAGTCTTTTTCTACCATCGAGGGGGGTTAAAAAAATGGCGAAATCCTTCCATTCATCTTCCGCCATTTTAATGTGGGCCGTGTAGGTGATGTTGATTCCTTCATTTCTGACGTTGACCTCTCGGATTACTTTATTGCTTAAAATTAGTTTTACGTTACAGTAGTGGAAGTCTCGCACAGTGGCCGCCTTAAGGGGGAAAGGACGAAAGGGATGGGAGGACGTGAAACATATCATATAGGTATAGCGTGACCTACGCGACCACGGAAAGGGGTCCTTTCTTTTCCCCCATATCGCCTCTTATATGTTACCTTGTGGGAGACCAGCTGGCCTACGCACTTCAGGGACTCCACTTCAGAGGGGGCTCTTCCTTTGATCTGCGAAGAGGGGGGGGGGGTGGAGAGCCAATATGGAATGAGGCTTACTATACACGGGGAGAGGAGGGATGGCACCACAACTGGAGAAGGCACCATCTCGCCTATACTCACCGATCTGTACACGTAGGTCGAACTGCTAACATACGGGACTGCCACCGATGAAAAAACACGAGGAGGAGTTGGCAGATCCATCCGGTAGAAAACCTCCAAATAGATTTTCATGAAGGCCAAGATTTTTTTTTTATTCACCATGCCATCTTTAAAGAACTGATGATAAAGCTCCTTTATTTTCTGAACATGTTCATAGAAAAAGAACTTGCAAGCTGCCACTCTCCATAGGGTCATTACGTAGTCGAAGACGTCTGGAAAATTTTTCCCCTGTGTGTCTGTCATCTCTTTCGCGAAAATGTTGTTTCTCATCCTTCTGATTTTGCTCTTGTTTAGGTAAAAGTGCACCAGGTCGTGTAGTATGCAGCTGCCTATGTTGAACACGGCTCGCCGTCGCCCGCTTCGTTCGCCGTTCCGTCTGACGCTGCTCCGTTCGACGTTGCTCCCTTCACCGCTGCTCCGTTCGACGTTACTCCCTTCACCGCTGCTCCCTCCACCGCTACTTCCATTGCTGTCTGTACCGCTATCCACGGGAGGGGCTCTCAGCACGAAGGACGGACTGAGGAACAAAAAGGGGATTACCTTGTGCCGCAAGAAGGAGCACAGCACGAACGTGGACTTCAGGAAAACGACGTAAAGGAATAGGACCCTTTTGGACAGACCCGCGAATGAATGCCTGATTCCGGCAAGGGTCAGAATCCCCAGTGTAGTCTCCACCAGCGAAGTGATAATCCTTTCTATGTTACAGACAAAATAAGTGAGCGTGAAATTTATTTCATCCCGAATGTCACTCACCAGAGTTAGCAGATCTTCTACAGCTCGGTACATGTTTATTTGTACCTTCAAAAAAAAGCCAAAAAGAAAAAAGTTCTGTTGGAATATCCGTATCTCCTTCATGCACTGCTCAGAAATCAGTAAAAATTTTGTCGAACTTAAAAAAGTTTTCCAATCCCCATACGACTTCCTCCTCTTTCGACAAAAAAAGTTACAATAATTTAATAAAACTCTAAACCACAGCTTTACATCTCCACTATTCGCCACGACAAACAACTTCCCAAAGATAGAATAGCCATGTTTGTAAAATCCTGCACACATGCAATATTTACCTGACCTGTACAGGTAAAAAAGGGAATTTTCATTTTTTTTTAAATTGGCTACTTGGACATTTTCTTCGGATGCTACTTTTTCTTGGTGCTGTAACTTTCTGTACATTTTTTGCACTTTCCTTCGCAGGGACTTGTTCGACATGGACGAAATGGAGCTGCAATCGGATGGGTGGTCCCTCTCCGCCGAGCTGGGTTGGTCGTCTGATGAGGCGCACGTGGATGGGGGGGTGTCACTAGTACCGTTGCTATCGGTGCTATCTCTGCCACTGCTACTATACCTATCACCGCCACCACCGCTGCCCCTCCTGGGATGCGTCTCTTGATCAATTGCCGACTCGCCCGAATTACTCCCCTGTGGAAGACGCTGACCCGCTCCAGCCTCGCCACGGGTGTCACCCCAACCGACGCGTGGCCCTCCCCTCTGGTTTTCCTTCTCCCACACTTGGTTGCCATCACTTGGTGAATTTACCTGACCTGTACATATTTTTTTTTTTTTTTTTTTGGCGAGTCCCCCTGACGGCATGCCAAAATGGTGTGGCCTTCTCCTTAAACGAAAAAATATGATTTAAGATACTAAGAAAAACGTAAACCTTCCTTCGTAACGCCGCCGATACTTCTTGGCCCTTCCCGTAACTGACGAGGGCTAAATGAAACAGGTGTCTCACGTTGTGATAGCTAGCTGGGTGGTCATTCTCATGCTGGCAAATGTTGAAGGTTTGAAAAAATTTACTTCGCTTGAGAAAATAAACGCGGCGACCACCCTTAACGCGGCTAACGAGCGTATCGAAGGAAGTCTTTTTTTTTGTCTTTTTCGCCCCTTCTGTTACGCGGTTGGACGACATTCCATATTCCTCGTCTGCTTTTCCACGGGGGGAATAATCCCCTTTGGTCTCCTGACAATCTATCAGCAAATAAAAAAAGGGGTCCCTCAAAATGTGCACAATTTTTTCCGCACGGAGTGTAAAGAGGAGGTGGAAGAATGGAACAAACTCGTTGCTGCAAAATGAGTGGAAAAGGCAGTTCAGGAGGTGCCCATTTGTGCAATTCCCTAAGTTGGCGGCTACACTGAGCAGGCACGTCTGCATGGCACTTTTGAAAGCACCGCTTTGCTGATAGGAAGTGCAGTTGCCGCTTTCCCCAGGTGGATCTCTCAACCTGCGATGCAGCAGATCGCTTAAGAAGAGGTCAGAATTTGTCTCGTCGCGTGTTTCCAAGTCGGATGATGTAATGTGCCCTCCTATCCCCCTGACCGTGTATAGCCTATCATCATGGTTCAGGTCAGTCCCACTATGCGTGTATTTACTTCCCCTCCTGTAGTTAAAATTGGGCCTTCCTTCTATGTACGTACCTCTACTCATGCCGCTAACATTATTGCTCGTGTGACATGTCTCACCGATGAGTTCACTGTTTGCCACCCCATCCAAGTGGGTATCCACATTAGAGTCTCCCTTATTGTGCACAAAAATGTGGAAGAATGAATTTAACAGATGGACAAACTCCCTTACATCTTCATCGTATACAATATACTTCCCCAGAATAGTCAGCGTTTTAAAAATACACATTTTGATCGATACACTGTCAGAGCTGTGCCGGTTCAGGAAGAACAGCAGCCTTATAAACATTACTCTGTATAAGGTCGAATCATCTGGAATGTCTTCTCCCGATGGTGATCCCTCCCTTTCGTCGTGAACTTGGCCAAAATCATATGTCCTATTAACTCCTCTGCGGTCCCAAGGTCGGCTATATTTTTTTTTTTTTTTTTTTAAAAATGCCTTCTTAAACTGGGCAAAAAAAGACTCTCCAAATGTGAAGTCCTCTAATTTATCCTTACTCACAAAACTTTGAAGTCTTATTTTATTTTTCTTCAGCCATTTGTAGCAGTAGGGGAAGACATTTTTTTTTCGAATTTCCCCTTGTTTGTCTGTTTTAACCTGTGTGTACAATAAATCCCTTATGGTGTTCTTCTTGGGTGGACTGTTCTGACCGTTACTTATTTCGCTAATGGCATCACTTAGTGAGCTTTTTTCTGATTCCGCCATCGCCTGATCTCCAGTGTTGGGTTTGGGCTGCCTACTGTTGAGTAAGGTTCCGTCCTCCCTCTTCGGTGGAGGGTTACTTTCTCTTCTGGGATGGTGCGTTTTCACTCGTTCTCCCTCGGCCTGGTCAGTGCGTTCGTTGGCTGAGTGGGTCTCTCGTTCCGCCTCGGGATCCTCCTGCAGGGGGTGCTCCTCCAGCCGCTCCTCCTTCTGCTGCTCCCCCTGCTGCCGCTCCTCCCGGTGATGTTGCTCCCCCTTGTGCGGGCCCCCTCCTCCCCTTATCTTCAGCGTTATGTCCAGCTTTTTCACGTTAATGTCGCTTGCCTTTTCGTTCTCCTTCGCCAACTGGACAAACCTCTCAAAAAAGAGGTCCATCCTTCGCTGTCGAGTACGCCCGTCTGGCTTCGCCAATTTGGACATGCTCTCCTGTGGGAAGTGTTCCTCCGCGGTGTCGCATCCGTCACGTACACCGCCATCGTCGCTATCGTTACGATCGTCGCTCCCCCCGCTATCGCTCAACGTTATGGTGAAGCAGAATTGCCCCCTCTCTTCCCCACCCGTGCTGTCATTTTCGCAGCTGGATCTTTTTTTTTCCTCCCCTTGATTAGAATTTTCCTTATGGGGAGGACTGGCTAGCTGGTCTCCTCCGCTTCCTACCGGCAGGTGTTCCTTTTCCTCCATTGCATAATCGGGTGTAAACTTGTCATCCCATTTGGGGTAGCCATCCGGGTGGTACATCTCGATGGGGAGACTCTCCCTCAAGGTGCACACAAAGTTGTGAATGAACGGGTCGCGGTGCGCTCGACTCAAACTGGGTAAGATGTTCATTTGGAAGCGGTTTGGATGGTTACCCGCTGCGATGACTTCACCTGAGTTTTCTCCTTTGCAGTGATTAGCAAGGCGTGGCAAAATGGATCCCCCATTTCTTTCTGAACGGGTCAGGTAATTTTCCCCACTGGCTGCCTTAAAAAACTGGTAGACAATTTTCACAAACATGAAGAGGGCAGGGCTGTCGCCACGGCAGAGCGGCAGACGGTTTAGCCAGGCTACCACTTCATACTCTCTGATAGTGGACACGAAGGAGAAATAGGAAAAGTGGAAACTGCTCACCCGTTGGTCGAAGGAGTTTCTTTTCCCCGATATGTCATCCACAAATGGGAACACATGAATGCTTTTTTTTTTCATCAAAAATAGCAGACTTTTGAGAGCGAAATAGGTTAGCTGTCTTCTCTTCATCAAGGTCGTTTGTGGCACCATCAACAAAAATTTAATCGAAATGATTTGCAGATTTGTGAGGAACCCATTTTGATGGCTCAAAATAGTTGTGCTGTGAAAGTACGCACGGAGAATAGTTATGGCTGCTTCTTCACTGGCGCAGGGCTTTTCCTCTTCGCTGAACAGACTGTTAATCATTTTCCAAAGTTTTCTGAAAAGAAAATAACTTACGTAGGGGAACATGTCGTTCATTCTGTTGGCGATTTTTGCGAGGTACATACTTATGGTGAAAGTGAATGGGTTGTCGAGGATTGGCCCTTTTTTGGTTTCTCCAACGTGTAGCTTTGCTGTTTGGGTGTAGCTCTGTGTGTGACCTTGTGTGTGTCTCTGCTTTTCCGCTTGGTTCACTTCCCCATCGGTGCATCCGTCTGGAGGGGACCCCCCGACATCCCTTTGGCGGAGCTTCTCCGTGGAGGCCCCCCCAGTGGTGTGCTTCCCCGCTGTGGGGATTTCCCTCCTACTTGACCGCCCCACTGCGCTGTGGTAGAGGCCTCTCACCACGTGGTACAGAACATCGTGCGATAGGAAAGGAGTCCACTTTGTGAGGACGAGTAATGCCAAAGTAAATTCATCGAAATTTATTTTTTTAAAAATGATTCTCAAAACGATATGCACAAGGTGATTACATCCACTCAAGTGGTGACGAAAGAGGAGACAAAGTCTGAGTCCGTAGTTCCTTGTCAGTTTGTCTTCCCCATTGAGCAGATTAATAACATTCAGAGTTACGAAATCACTTATGAAGATGGCTTCATTTTTTCGAACGACGTAGGAATGATCTCGATGCTTCCCTTTTTGATAAGAATAAATGGGAAAGAAGAGATTCTCAATTTTCTGTGCATTTTTGGCTAGCTGGCAATAGACATAATTTTTTATACCCGAATGGGGACTCAACTTTATGACGTCGAGAAGGAGGACGATGCAGCTGTACGCGACTGTATCGCTAGTGATATTACTCTGTTCATTCTTCAGCAAAATGTGCTTAATGTTTTGTACATCAGTGGACGTTAGCAATTTTTTCTCTTCCACTTGATCGAAGTAAATCACATGAGACAAGAGAGCGATGTATTTGAAAAAGCTCGTTAATGTCGGGTTGGTGTTTTTTAAAATGTCCTTCACGTCGAAATATGTGTTGACGTAGTTCGGTTCCTCTAGGAAGAAGTAATTTGAGTAACTCAGAAATCCATATTTGTCTTCTTCATCCATTGAAGGGGTGCCCAACGGGGGGACGTTTGGGGGGCTCTCTCCCAGTTGGACATTCTTCTCATCCCCGCTCACCCCAGTGATGGGAGGAGGGATGCCCGAAGTGATGCCAGAAGTGATGCCAGAAGGGATGCCAGAAGGGATGCCCGAAGTCACGTCAGACGTAGCTGCCACGTCACCCAGCTCCAGCGGAGCTTCTCCACCGCCTCTAGAGGCACTCACCACTGAGTCTTCTCCCCCCTCCATTTGATGCCCCCCATATTGCAATGGCTGAACCATTTGGGAGCGCCCTCCAAACGTTTA
The DNA here is from genome assembly GCF_000524495.1 of Plasmodium inui San Antonio 1. NCBI lineage: Eukaryota > Apicomplexa > Aconoidasida > Haemosporida > Plasmodiidae > Plasmodium > Plasmodium inui. Next base: position 203,204 of record NW_008481845.1, on the reverse strand, counting down.
ACGTTTTTATACTTCTTTGGATTTTTGAATTTTCCAATTTTTGAATTTTCCAATTTTTCGATTTTCCAATTTTTCCATTTTCCAATTTTTCGATTTCCCCCTGTGCGTCTCCCCCAGTGGGCGAGGAGGAACCTTCCCCGTTGAGATGAATCGACTTCTGGCCCCCCCAAGAGGATAGACCTCCCAAAGAAGGAAAAAAAAACCTTCCTCTTGACAGGAAGGAACTCACGCAAATGCAAGTCGCGTGCGCTGTGAGTGCTCACTTGGCCGCTGCTCTGCCAGCTTCACAAAGGGAGAGTGGTCCCTTCCTTTTTCTCCCAGGGGCGGCGCTGCCTCTATGATGCCCTGTCCGGGCTCCCACATGAGGGAAGCGGACGATGCGGATTATGCGGATGATGCGGATGATGCGGACGATGCGGATGATGCGGACGATGCGGATGATGCGGACGATGCGGATGATGCGGACGATGCGGATGATGCGGATGATGCGGGTGATGTGGATGATGCAGATGGTGTAGACGATGCAGACGAAGCAGGAGAAAGGGAACCCCCCGGGGAACTCCACTCTCGACGTGCCGAGCAGCTCGAAAAAAAAAAAAAAAAAATCCCCCACTTGGTACTATGCTCTCCCTAAGTGGATGCACATGAGAAAAGTACATAGAGCGATCAGGTGTGGAGAAAAAAATATCCTATTGGAGAGTCCTCATCGGGCCGCTGTCCTGTTGCGCCCTCTTATCTTTGTATATAGTGCTGATTTGGGAGTCCGTGGGTCGTTTGCTCTGCTTGGGCGGTTAAGCGGAAGGAAAGGGGCGATCATGGCAGGAGCATTCACCTCAGTGTCGATCGCCCGCCGCTTTCCTTCCGCTTAACCGCCGCTGCCATGCCCGGAAGATAAATGAGCGGCCCTTTTCCCCGGGAGTCGCCTCTCCCCCTCCCCCCTGCAGCGGAGATGCAGAAGAGGGCCTACAGCGAATCGGGGGCCCTGTCGAAGATAGCGCAGCGTGAGAAACGGAGGGGAAAAAACGGAAAAGAGAAAATTAACATGGGAGAGGAATGATATCAACCAGGGGGACCATATGAGAAAAAAGCCAAATGAAGTGAATCCCCCATGCGCAAGTGCACCTGGCCCGCTCCGCTTCCTCTGCATGGTGGCCTCGGCCTCGTCGTCGGTGCAACCTGGACGGATCAAAAAAAGAAAAAAAATAATAAAAAATAAAAAAATAGAATAGAATAAATTAGAATAGAATAAATAAATAAAATGGCTTAGCTGAACTCTTGTCAATAGGCATCCCCTTAGGGGACAGGGCCAGGAGAGGGTCCCCCCGCCACCACCACAACCACCCTCCCAGATGGGGAAACCCTCTTCTAGGGAGGAATGAGAAAGAATAGACCCGAATGTGTACTTATTACTGGTTGCACAGTATAAGGCTAACTTACCCCGTCTCACTTCTATCCCGTCACACACCTTCCCTTGTAGGGGGAGAGCGGGAGAAGGGCCTCAATACTGAGTCGAGTCGTCCAGATGACGCACGGACACACAAACTGCAAAGCGTCGTTGTACGCATAAAAAAACTGGAGGAGAAGGAAAAACCAACTCTACACACAGACCCAAAAGATAAGACAATTCTCTACTTCGACAAAGATTTCGAAATTGAGCAGTATCATTTTGACATGGTATTCGATGGAGACGATGACAATGAGAAAGTCTTTCTCGAAATAGGAGGACACACGATTATTCATAATGTCTGTAGAGGATTTAAAGAGACTATCATTGCTTATGGACAGACTGGAAGTGGAAAAACGTATACTCTCTTCGGATCGAATGAACAATTAGGGATAATCCACCATTTCCTGCATCACTTGTATCGAGTCAAGTGCAATGAGCTGAGAAATAAAACGATATATTTGAGTCTGTTTGAAGTTATTGGAGATAGGCTTGTCGATCTCATGACAAATGTCAGCGACAGGAACGCTCCGTTCTACACACAGGATTATTATTTGAAGACGATAAGGCACTCCTACAAGGTGGTGAACATCTCGAGCTTCGAGATGGCCAAGAAGATTATCGACACTGCCTGTCTGATGCGCAACGTGGAGGCCACCTCGCAGAATAGGAGGTCGGTTCGGCAGCGAAGCGGCCAAGCGGCCAAGCGGCGGAGTGACGGAGCGGTGGAGCGGCGACGCATCGGTCTAATGTACCCATTTAGCGCATCGGGTTAGCAGCTCACTCGACCGCCTCCCCCCTTCCCGCTTCTCTCTTCCCCCGCGCCAGGTCGAGTCGCTCCCACGCCATCATCCAGCTGTTCGTCAACATGTCCGATTTCACTCACCACGACGGAATGGAGACAACCCGAGACTACTACGGCGTCCTGACCTTCGTCGATTTGGTGGGCTGCGAGAGGGAGGAATTCAACACACAAGGGAGCCAAAACAGGAACGAGAAAACGTCGACGAAGTTTCTAAACTCCTCCCTCACCTCGCTCAACAAGATGCTTCGAAAGATGCAGGTAAGAGGGGTGGCAGCCTAAGGTCTGAAGCTGCGGTAAGGCAGCTCACCGGTATGCTTCTCCCTATGCCATCCCCTCGCCGCTTCCCCTCACAGATGGGAAACCTGGACGAGTCGGACAAAAGGCAAAGCGTCCTCTGCAAAGTTCTATTCAATTACATCAGGAAGACCTGCGGCGTGTGTCTCATCTTTTGCTTCAACCCGAGGCAATGCCAGAAGAGCGTGCGTAAATGAGGAGGAGGAGGGGGAGGAACGGGAAGGGGTGACATTCCATCGCCCCTTTCACGCGACTCTCCACGGGTGCACTGCGGAGCCACTGCGACACTGCCACTGCCACACCGCCGCTATCACAACTCCGCTACAAAAAAGGCACGTCGGTTTCTCCCCCTCCCCCCGCAGCTAACCAGCTCCACGCTCATCATGGCGAGCGACTGCAAAAAGATTAAAAACAAAAGGAAGCAGCTGATTTATGTGAAAACGGAAAACAGGGATCCCTTCTTTAAAGGAATGACCCACGGAAGGTATGGAAAGAACAACGGGCGAGGTGCAAGTCGAAATGGGGAGAGTCCCTTCTCAGGGGAATCCCCGTCCAGGACGAGCAGGAGGGATTCGTCAAAGGGGACATGGACTGGGAAAGAGGCAGAGGTGGGGGAAGAGGCGGGGAAACATGCAGGACAAGGCGTAGACGGAGCAGCTTCGAACAGCAACACGATCGCCGCAGACACCACGATGGGAGGCGACACCACGTTGGTTCTTCTTCACACCGGCGACGTAAGGGGGCACCAGAACGGCACGCACATCTTAACGTTCCGAAATGGGGACGACAAGCAGGAAGCACTTAAAAAACTGGTATGCGAATTGGTTAACCTAAATAAGGAGGAGGAAAAGAAAAAGGAGAAAACGATTCACCAGCTGCGGAGCCATGTCGATAAGCTAACCAAGGAGTGTTCCCACTGGAAGAGGCAGGCACACAACTATCACAACAAGTTAATATTGCTAAATAAAAACTACACCAAAATTAGAGAACTCTTATTTAGCACGCTGCACAGTGGTGGGAACGACATTTCGATAGGGACATTCGGCTCATCCACATCGTGTCATTCGTTTGTCCATCCCGATGAGGACAACTCTCCCCTTGGTGGAAATACACACGCAAAGGGGAATCAGCACGTTATGAGGGAACCACTCCACTGGGAGAAAAAAGAAGTCACTGAAAAGTATGATACACTTAGGGGGGACGATGTACAAACGGAGGGGGGAATCGCCACCTCGTACCAGAAAAAACATTACGGTGTGCCCTCCAGCCAGGCAAGAAACCAGAGTGGTGTCTCCAAAGGGATGGAATCTTTTATTGTATCAAGGGTTCAGGGAAGGAAAGAGGAGCACAACGGTGGCTACTCCCATCACGTGGAGGATGGAAGCACACAGAGGCAGGCAAGTACATACAGACAGGGAAGCACACAGAGGCAGGGAAGCACACAGAGGCAGGGAAGCACACAGAGGCAGGGAAGTACACAGAGAGAGGGAAGTACACAGAGAGAGGGAAGCACACATAGACAGGGAAGTACTTACAGACAGGGAAGTACACAGAGAGAGGGAAGCACACATAGACAGGGAAGCCACTCAGGGGTGGGGGCATCATCCACGTACACACCGTCGGGATGTAATAAAAGGGATGCTTCCGAATCGGACATTGTCGGCCGGAATGAGCAGGCCATTATAAAGGGCAGCAGTTGGGCGAAGGTACCAACAGGAGGAACTCAATTGGAGCCCAAGAGGGACGTCACGAATGGCAGCCAAATCACCATCGACTCGCTCACAACAAAAATACGGAATAGAATTTTGAAGTCAAGGAGCCTGTCCACGGCGGGGTGAGGGGTGGCCGGCCTGCACATCCAGTATAGTGTACGTTCCAGTCCGCCGTACGCGCTTGTTTGTGTTTTTTGCTCAACCGCTGAACCACTCCACCGCTCATCCACCGTTGTTTGTCACTTTTCTCCTCGAAACTTCCGTCACAGCAAATCATTTCACGCCAGTCCACGTGCATACACGAACGGCACGAATGTCGCATCGATATGCAACCCCGCCCACCGGGGGGAGAAAAACAGGACCTGCGCGCGGCAACCATTGCGACGAACATTGCGATTACCATTGCGATTACCATTTTATCGACCCTTCATTTGTGCATCTGCACTCTATGGTGAGGGAGCGGACTCTCTTCATCGGTTCTTTCCCCCCACTCTCCTATACCCAGCAGCCGCCAACGACGTTGATATCACTTTCGCGACATAAATGGAACAACGGCAACGAACAGAGGATCGATGCTGCATAGGAGCTGAACGAACCAAATGGGTGGGACACCCCACAGCAACAGCAGCAGTAACAGTAACAAATGAATAGGTGCTCAATCATCAGGCAGGTTAAAAAAGCGACAGGTTAGGGGCAGCAACAGAAAAAGGGAGAAAGTTCAATGGGGTCACTGACGCGAATGCGTCTCTTCCCTTAAAAAAAAAAAAAAGCAGTAGCACAGGCGGAAAAAAAAAAAAAAAAAAAAAAAACTTAAATGCATAACTACCCCCCCCGCCCTATACACACACAGCCATCAATCGCTCAAAGTACAATACTTCTCTTCTTTTTTTTATGGCAACGTGGCGGACAGTGGCAGGCGAAATTTGATCGATCATTTGGGTCACCATAACATACCATTTTGCGAAACGATTCGCGATGGTGTGAACTTTGCCACCTAGCCGCTTCACTAACGCTGATGCTTATTTTGTCAATTCAAATTATCTGTGGTATATTTTTTTTATTCTTTATTTTATATTTTTTTTTATATTTTTTTTATATTTTTTTTTCATTATTGCGCGCAGCAGGGGAGCCCCTCCACCACGCCGCTGTTATTTTATGTCACCTTGAGACTCCCACTTGGGATTGAATTTTTTTTTTTTTTGCGACCATGCTCTTGTTGCGAACTTGCGAGTTCTCTGTTTGCCTCTTGCTTCACGATTTGCTTGGTTTTATGCTTTTTTTTTTTTTTTTTTTTTTTCCTTTTGCCGTTTGTGGTTCTTTTTTTGCTTTCCGATTGGCTGACCGGTGAATGGCGCCAATTCGGCCGCAGATGTTGACACCGTAGCGCAGATTATGAAGCAAACGAATCGTCCCTGTTTGCATGCTTCCTCTCAGTAGGCACTTTGATCTCTCTTTTTTTATATGTTCCTTTTTAACCTCTTCATGTCCCGCTTTGAGTTTTTCCATCCCCCCGTACCATAGCCCTTCGGCCACCCGGCCTTCCCTTTTACTATAAATGATTTGATGAGACGTTCATTCTGAAGGGCTCCCTTCGCTTTACCCACACACGGACGCACTCGCACACACGCATATACATACCTGTTCTTTATTGCCCTTTTTTCTCGTTCTCTTATCCTCTTCCACACCCGATTGCTCCCATTCCCATTTTCTTCGCTTTATTTTCCTCCCCAAGGGGAAGTGGAGCAGCTAATCTCAGGTGAAGGACACAACATCGCTGACTCGTGACAGCTGCGTCGGTGCGAGGTCCTCTTAAGGGGGGGGGGCAGTTCCTCGGAAGAGTCCTCGCCAGTGGGTGATTGGCCCCGCATATACACACAGATGCGTAAACACTCTACATAGTGACCCATTTAGCGGCACTGTTCCCTGACCCCCTCAACAGAGAGAGGCACACAGTGAGAGGCACACAGTGAGAGGTACACAGTGAGACCTACACAGGGAGACCCCCCCCATTGAGACCTCCCTAAGTAAGCCATGTCGAACTGGGGCTTCTTCGGCGACTACGGGAGCTGGTTCACCGCCCCCAGCAACCAAGTCACCACAACAAACGGGGGGACGCCAAATGTAGGGACGAATGTACCGGCGAACATGCCGCCGAACATGCCACCGAACATGCCACCGAACATGCCACCGAACATGCCACCGAACATGCCGCCGAACATGCCACCGAACATGCCGCCGAACATGCCGCCGAACCTCGCGGAAGCCACAGCGAACAGACCCCCTGCGCAGGCATTTTTCGAGGATAGCTTAGACCCCCGGATTAGGGACGGAACAAGGAGTAGTGCGAGCAGCGGAGAGAACTCTCATGATAAAAATCGCCATAAATACAAATTCAAGCACAACAAACAGTACAGGTCAGATGAAAGAGAGTGGAGTGGAGTGATTGATGATGGAGGTAGACATCGCAGCAGTAGTAGTGGGAGAAGAGGGCCCGGAAGTGATCACAGCAGCAGGGGTGGCAGAGAAAAATACACGGATATGAAGGGAAATAGGCAGGAGGAAATGAGTAGAGGTAACAGTTGGAGAGAGTCTGGGTTAAGCGGCCATCCGAGGGGCGCCTCCCCGATGGGAGGTCATCCGAGGGGCGCCTCTCCGATGGGATCTCATCCGACTGGTCCCCCCCCAAGGGTCGCTTCCCCGATGGGAGGTCATCCGACTGGTCCCCCCCCAAGGGTCGCTTCCCCGATGGGAGGTCATCCGAGTGGAAGCGGCGAACATAGCAGCGGATTCTTTAGCAACCTCGGATTGGGCAATCTCTTCTCCAACATTGAAAGTGCACCAATTTGCAACGAATACAAGACAGGTTATTTCTTAGACGAGGAAGCAAAGAAGATCCTCGGGAAGGATGGAGATTCTGCCAATAAATCCTCTTCCAAAAGGGGAAGCAAATTTGGAGTAGGCTTGGATGGCACAGGGATGTTTAGCAGCGCTCCTACTGGTGCAGCCACGGATGCAAGTGGTGCCCCGGAGGGAACACCCGTATGTGTGGATACAACATATTATGACATTCTAAATGTTAAACCCACTGCCACGTCAAGTGAGATTAAATCGAGTTACTACAAATTAGCCCTGAAGTGGCATCCAGATAAAAATTCTGATGATCCTGAAGCCAAGTTGAAGTTTCAAAAAATTAACGAAGCATACCAGGTGTTAAGTGACTCAGAAAGGAGAGCAGATTATAACAGACATGGACTGAATGCAACGAAGGGTATGGTTCTTATCGATCCAGCTCTGTTATTTATGATGCTATACAGCTCAGATGAGTTGTCCGATTATATAGGTACCTTACGTGTGGCATTTTTTATCAAATTAGCATTCGAGAGTAACAGCTCTATTGAAGATATTAATATGCAGAGAGGGAAGATGTTCTCCGAAATGGAAGTAGAGCAATCCAAGAGGGAAGTCGAGTTGGCTCTCCTTCTAAGAGAGAGGTTACAACCATATGTCGATGGGGATGTAAAATGGGCAGAGAGAATGGAAAAAGAGATCACCGATTTGCTGGACTCCTCATTTTCAAGCTCCATTTTAGAATCCATTGGATGGACTTATCGTAATAGTGCTTCTTCGTTCATTGCTGAAGTGACGACTCTGTGGGGTATTGGAGCTGCTGTCCCGAATATACAGGCTCATACACGATCAGTTCAGAACAACTTTGGGCTAGCAACATCCATCATTAGTACCTTCTTCACGATGCAGAGGATGGCTTCTTTGAACGAAAGGTATGGCAACTCGGACGGCGTCGAGTGGAGAGGGGACACCAAGATCACCGCAGAGGGGAAAGACAGCCTTGGGGAGAGTAACACTCAGAAGGAGGGTCCAGACGGGGGTGGAAGGGGGAACTTGAGTGACAACTACGGTGGAGGGTATCCCAGTGGGGCCTATCCGAGTGGAGCCAATCCGAGTGCAGGCAATTCCAGTGCAGGCCCTCCCAGTGCAGGCCATCCCAGTGCAGGCCATCCCAGTGGTGGCAATCCCAGTCCAGGCTATCCCAATGCAGGCTATCCCAATGCAGGTTATCCCAGTGCAGGCTATCCCAGTCCAGGCTATCCCAGTGCAGGCCATCCCAGTCCAGGCTATCCCAGTGCAGGCCATCCCAGTCCAGGCTATCCCAGTGCAGGCTATCCCAGTGCAGGCTATCCCAGTGCAGGCTATTCCAGTAGGAGCCATTCCAGTGGGAGCCATTCCAGTGGGAGCCATTCCAGCGGTAACTCCAATCGGGGAAAGTTCAGCCATAAAGTTGGCGACAAGTTTAGCAATCTGTTTGGAGAGAAGCGGAAGGAAAAGAGAAGACACAAGAATAGGCACAAGGAGGGGGCGATCTCTTCAGGAGTGCCGGGTGTTGGCGGCGTTGGTGGTGCTCGCGGCTTTGGTGGCGCTCACGCCTTTGGCGGGGCTGCTGAAGCGGCGGGGCCAGCGCATCCCCGGAGCAGCAGCAGGGAGGCGATGCGCTGCGGCATTCCTCAACCGCAGCAGACGCATGATAATAACCCCTGGCGACCAATGCCAGATCGAAACAGACAAATGGATCGCCAAGCCAGCCTCGAGAAGAAGAGCAAGGAAGCGTTCGGCATCATTATAAGAAACGTGCTGAAGGTGGTCCTGTGGGATATAGAGTGCACCGTGAGGAAGGTGGCGGAAAAGGTCCTGCGCGATGAAGGGGTATCAATCAAAATAAGGTTGCAAAGAGCCAAGGCGTTAAAAATATTGGGGAAGATCATGCTGAGGGTATCCAAGACAAAGAAAGATATGAGCGACTCAAACGAATTCGACGTGAACAAGCTTTTCGAGTCAATCATTTTGAAGGCCGTGGAGAAGGCGGCGGCGGAGGAGGCCGCGTCGAGAGGCGAGCACGAGAGCGTCTTTAAGCGGGAGGCCCCTTAGCAGTAGGAGACGCGGAGATCACTACACCGGGTTTGCAAAATCGGCTGCATTTTGCGAAGTCTCCGTTTAAATTTTTTGTGAGAAAACATTATATATGGAAGGCGAAGTGGTCCCTTTGGGTAAGGTAGCAGACCCTCGCCGCCATGCAGAAAGACAAAGAAAAAAAAAAAACTGGAAAGGAAACCTTGCCAGTGGGTTTATTTGCACCAGTTGGGGTTCCTCCCATAGAAGCGGTTGCCGAAGAGCAGCTACAGAGACATACACATACAACTGCGCGTGTCAGACGTGCACACAGTGGTGTGAGCTGCTCTCACCAGGACCTCCAGCGACGGATGGCAATCTCAGCATGACAGTATCGGGATGGCATGCCACGCCACCTCTTGCCATTTCGGAAAGCCTTCATTTTTTTTTTAAGCCTGAGGTCTTCATTCCTCGTCCAAGGAGAGGAAGCCTAATCCGAATTATTTTTTTTTTTTTTTTTTCCTTTTTAGGATGTGTTTTTTCTTCCCGTGCGATACTTCGCACCCATTTTGTGCCTAACTATAGGAATGTTACCATTTGTGTGTTTTTCGTGTGGATCATTTTTTTCTTCTCTCTAGAGATACATGTTTTTTTGCATCCCCTATTGTGTTTTTTCATTTTCCATATCTGCTTCGCTGTTCTTCCCGTGTGACCAATTTTTTTCACTTTTTTTCCCGAGGCGTAGCAACAGTGTAAGTCGCTGCTTGTGCGAGGTGTGTGCCGCGGCGACGTCGGGAAATCTTATTGCGGCGTTGAGTCGTTGAGCCGTTCAGCCGTTCAGCCGTTGCGTCACTATAGCACTACCGCATTGCCTCTTCTTTTTTTTTCTCTCTCTCCATAGATGCGTAATTTTTTATGAAACATATCCAAGCCGCTGTGCGTTGGGCAGCGTGCCGGTGTGCCTCCTTGCGCTACTTCGCTTCCTCCATCAGCGCGCGCAGGTCCCGCAGGAAGGGCTCCGGCTGCGGGGCGGGGAAGGGCGCGAACGCGGGCGTCTGCAGGCACCGCAGCACTCGCGCCGGAAGATCCATCAAGCATTCACATACCTCCAAGTAATTGAGCGAATGTAAAAATCTTGCAAACGCCAGCTGATGATTATCCTTTAATTTGTCATTTACCACGATTAGCATTTTCTTCTTCATGCGTAACCCTTCGATGGTGGTGCCTGATCCGGCATGACTTAAAATGAGGTCAGCCTTTTGAAGATCCTTTTGTAGGTCCTTTTTGTATCGAAAGAATTTCACTCGCGTAAGGAAGTCCTCCTTATTTCTGCTATGTCTGTAGGTTAACTTCGGTTCGTAGGTGCCCTCACCTATCTGCATGGTCATTTTGGCGAAGCCTTGACGTCGGAGAAAGATGTGGAAATCCTTCGTGTCGATCTGCTTTATTAGATCATCGAATTTGTGCGACCCTACTGTGACAAACAGGATTTTGTTTCCTCCGTCTTTTGCTCCCTCCATTTTGGGTTTGTTCCTCTTTGGGGCCACATTACACCTAGGCCTCATACACTCCTCCTGCCGCCCCCTTTAGAAGGTTTCTTCCCAGAGAGGGGTGCCACCAATTTGTACTCTTGCGCGGTGTTCAGTGAAGGAAGGGAGGGGTAGGAAAAAAAAAAGAAAAAAAAAAAAAAGAAAAAGAACGTCCCCACTTGGGGCATATATAAAACGGGGGAGAGATCTTCCGATGGCATCAGCTCATCAGAAGGTACACCCATAAGGAGGGTCCCCCGTCACAGGGTTCTGGGGTGTCTTTGTTAGGGGGGCTACTTGTTCGAGCTCCCGCCAGGAAATACAAACGCGTAATTCAGCGTCAGGAGAGTATGCATTCCACACAACTGCCTGTTGATTCGTTTTATTAGAAAGAAAAAGGGTTGCACAGTCCATGTTGTTCTTCTCATGATTCCTCGCATGAACGTTTGATCCGCTCCGCCCCCCCCTTCGCATCATACACAAACTGCACATGTGCTCAAGTGTGGCCGCTTCTCCGGGGAAGCACAAACCCCATGTGAACACCTGCATGCATTCCCAAATGGCATAGACGGTTTCGTCTGTTGGGGTGGGGGACTACTTCTTTGGGAAGGGCCGGGGACATACCTTTGCTGGGTCTCGAATTACACAGTGGGGACCCCGCGATGTGTGAGGAGTTTCTCAACTGGTTATCTTCCCCCGCATGAGTCCCTTTTTAACTGCCATATTTGGCACATTTGCACATTGGCCATATTTTCCATTTTTCATCATCATGCTTTTATTTTATTGTATCTTTTTCTTTTTTTTTAAGCAGTCATTTCTGAGCAGCTGTGCACAATTTGCCTTTTTCGCCTGAACAACTTGGCTATTTTGTTAAAAAAAAAAAATCCCCCGAAAGGGTCTTTTTCGCCTCCACGTTCAGAAAAAAGGGGAGCAACGAAGCGGGGTAGCATCGAAGCAACGAAGCGACGAAGAAGCAGAGAAGCAACACACAATGGGAAGAACATTGAGGTAGATGGGAGTACCCCTTCCGATCAAACTAGCCTAAAGGAAGGGGCCGCCCTGGGGAGGAAGGTCCCCGAAGGAAGGTGGACAACCGTGATAGGGACAATTGCACGTGGGACAACTGCACGGTGACCGTCCCCTTTCCCACGATGCAACTCGCACGGCGACCACTCCACTGGGCTGAGCATGCCGAGTTTGCCGCGAATATCAACCCCCCCCTCCCCGCCGCTTCCCCAAAATGAACTTCGCAAAGAAGACGCAGTACAACATCAAGGTGGACATCCACGAAGTGAAGGATCTGAGCTTCCGCGAGAGCGCAAACGAAAAGGAGATCATCCCAAACCCCTACGTCCAAGTCACAGTCAATAATGAAAGCAAATGCACGCCGAAGAAAAATCAAGCAGTGAACGTGGAATATAATACGTCTTTCAATTTTTCGATGGATTTGACTGATTACCATTTTCAGCGAACCAGTATAGACGTGTGTGTGTTTCACAAATACACAATACAGAGTGCCCTTATTGGAAAATGCTCCTTCGGATTAAATTACGTTTACTCGAAAGTGCAGCACTGGCTGTATAGGATTTGGGTTAAGTTAAGAAACCCAGACTTACCCCTCGACGAAGTGGGATTTCTGCTCATTTCCGTGGGGGTGTATGGTCCCGGGGATGCCATTCCAATCATCAATGATAGTGTGAAGACAAACATAAGTGACTCTGTGAGTAGGTCAAATGCTGCTGGATTGGCAGCAGGAGGTGATTCTGCTCCCGCTGCTGAAGGAGGAGAAGAGGATGACAACACCGAGTTCGGGGCGAACAAAGGGCTCGACATACACATCACACACTATGACCTATGTGTGAACATCTTCCGGGGACAGGACATGGATTTTATCGGCAGCAGTATGTTATTTTCCAACACATTGGAGCCCTATGTGAAGGTAACGCACAACGGGTTCGAGGAGAGTACCAAAGTGATTAGAAATGACCCAAACCCTGTGTGGAATCTGAGCGTACACATCCCAACGTGCACTCCATGTTACGATAAAAATATAATCATCGAGCTGGTGAATGGAGAACATAATGGGGTAGTCATGCTGAGCGTTTTGCTAGACTTGTTTGACATTCTAAAAAGGGAACTGCACCCAAGATGGTATAACATATATTACAATCCGCAGAACCAGATTGCCCCGAGAAATAGTCTATATAATCAGAACGTTAGTGCTAATGCACCTGGTGTGACTCAGACTGGTAATGCCCCGACATCGGCTAATGCACTAGGGAATTATCTCTTCTCAGCCACGGCGGAAAAGTTATTCAAAAATGCAACACAAGGAATCAATATTAATGAAATTTTGGGAGTAACCAAAATGCAGAATATGTTTTCCTACGACGACAATCTGAAGGAGTTTTATCTCTACGGAGGAAGAATCTTCCTCAGTGTAAGTGCCACCAAAACGCATGCACCAGGACCTATACGGATAAAGTCAGCTAGAGTAGAACCAGACCCACCGAATAAGGAGTTCATTTTTTGCGCCGACATTTATCAGATATTGTCTGTACGGAGTAGTCACAACAAGGGGGGAAACTATAACTCAGAGAATATCCAAGGAGGGTATAACAAAACGTATGATGGGAATGGAGACAGCATCGTATGTGTTTGTGGATTGGGCCCACATAAACTGAAAACGTCTGTACTTCTACCAAACGAAGTAGGGTCCTACGTCCTGAATGAGAGTACAGGACGGATAAATGAATTTCGAATCTTCTTACCACAGAGCAATACCGATCAGATATATGACATCTTCCTCTACATTTACGTCAAATCGAACCTTGCCGTGACGGATTGGATAACTAGCCGCAGGAGTGTCTACAATGCATCTGGTGGGGGAGGAATACATAACAATAGAGACTTATACGACACAGGGGATGTAAAAAACGGTATGAAATTAAATCATATGAGTTCCATAAATAAGCAGTCAGAAGATCCTTTCAATGACTCCGATCTTATGAGCAATTATAAGCTAAAGAGTTATGTACGCATCCCTTTTAAGTACCTCCTACTTAATGAGAACAAGCCCAAATGGTTCTCCATGAAAAATGTGGACACTAATTCCCTTGATTATAGCATCTCGTTTTATGCCAGCCTGGTTCCATTTCATCTTTTTAAGAAAAGGCAGCAACGATTGGAATACAAACTGTGTAGGTATTTCTTCCGGGCGTTAATCTACGAAGGGTTACATTTCCCTGCAAAGGGGTACGACTCCTTTCCAGATCCGTACATAAAGGTTGAATTGGCAGGACAGACGATAAAGACAAGCACGATCTTGCACACACTGAATCCGAATTACTACGAAGCGTATGAGGTAGAAGTGATTCTCCCTACAAATTTGAACCTCGCTCCGGACATATCGATTGAGGCCTTCTCTGTTAATAAGACGTTCCTCTATAACGATGACGACATACTGCTAGGTTCTTGTACTTACCCGATTATGAAGGTCCCCATAGAGTGGAAGCGCTCTCCTGTTTGGGTAAACCTGAAATCGTCTCAGTATAAAAAATGCAAAGCGAAGCTTTTGGTCGGGTTTGAATTAGTCCCCTTGGAACGGGTTCTAGATGACAGTTACCCTTTTTATGATGATATCAGACCTTCTACTTTGCCAGGACACGTGTCTCTGTTCCTTGTTGGCATACGTATGTTCAAACCGTTAAAGAACCCCTCCGTGACTGTCTGTTTCGGGAGAGACGTGGACGACACATCTCAGTTTCTTTGGCACGAAACGGTTAGTAAAGTAATATCGGGGAAGGAAGGCAACTGGAATTTTCTAAAATACTTCTCACTCGATGTTGCCTTGCCAAAGCGGATGCAACATCATAGTTTTCTCGAAGTACGTGTGGAGGACAGAGAAGCAACTACTGGGTTCACTTCCACCGGAGGGAATGCCTCCCAGTCAGCCAAGGCAACCAACAATAACAACTTAATCGGCACGGCGTACATCACGCTGAACCCGTTACTTCCTTGGCTAGACAAGTATGAGAAGAAGGAGTGCGTCGAATTATTTAAGTTACATCTATTGGAGGAGGTTCTAATGGAAGATGCGGAACGGGCACGTAAACCTTACAACAGTGCTCTGGTGTATAAGAAGAGCTCCATGGCTTCGAGGAAAATCACGAATAGGCTATTTGACTGTGAGGGAGGAGAAGGAGGAGGTGGCACAGATGATGAGGGGCACGGAGACGGAGGGGCCCGAGGAGGGGGGTTCCACGCTTTGTCTTTGAATATGCTGGAGGAGGGCGCCTCCGAGGCGGGCGACACACGGGCAGATGACGAGGTCGTCACGGAGGCGGCGATGGAGGCGACCATCGAGCTGGGCGGGCCGGGCTTCGACCCTGAGGAGGAGGAAGAAACCCTCCGAACGGGGAACCCCGCCTGGGAGGACGATCTGGATCATGGCGATGGGGCGACGGGGGGGAAGAAGCAAGACGGTAAGATGCAAGACGGTAAGAAGCAAGACGGCAAGAAGCAAGACAGTAAGAAGCAAGACAATAAGAAGCAAGACAACAATAACGCAGAGAAGAACCATGGGACCTCCGCGCAGCCCCACCTCAGCAGGAAGAAAAAGAAGAACATGAGCAAATTCCCCAACACGGAGTACGTACCTTATAATGACCCCGATTTCGCAAACGTGCGGATAGAGGAGGCACTGGAGCACGTGTGTTTCAAGGCTAGCGAATACACGAGCGATCCAGCTGTCACTGTGGAGGAGAATCAGCATGGCGAAAACGACAGTAACGCGAGCCAAAGGAAGATAAAGTTAAGAGACGTGAACTTCTTCAAAGGGAAAAACTACGAAGAAGGGAAGGAAAAAAAGAACCAACATGAGAGTAAAAAAAAAGAGAAAAAAACGATTCATGGGTTCAGCGAAGACGCACTAAACTTCCAGTTATCGATAGCTGGAGATGATGAACAAGAAGAAATACAGAGGGATGAGATGTTATACGAATATGAAGTGGATATGAATGTGGATGATTTACCTTACCTACGAGCAACCATATTTAGATGCACCGATTCGGGCATTCCAGAAGCAGTAGGGTATCTCAAATATCTGTGTAATGTGTATGATGACAATACTATTCACCTGAAAAAGGAGATGTTGAAAAAATGCGAAAATCTGGTTAGTGAATACAAGATGACTCGTAATTTAGTTGTTCGAGCTTATATCATCCAAGCGAGAGGGTTGAATCCTCCATCTGGAGCAACAGACATAACGACCTACGTTTGGATAAAGAATAGCAACGAGATTACTAATATCCCTGGAGGGTTGTCTCATAACATTAAAGACATAGGGCATATTAAAAGACAAGGGTACAAGCCGGAATTTAATAGGTCCTACCAGCTTCTGTGTTCTTTTCCAGATGAATCCATCATCCAGGTGTGTATCATGAATCAGGGTTCTATCTCAGATGAGGTGATCGGTTACACGTATATCGATATGGAAGACAGATACTTCAATCCCAGGATAAGACAGCTCATGATGGATGATAACATGCCCATCGAGTTAAGATCGTTGAAGTTAGAAAATAGTACCATCTCTCATGGATCGTTAAGATGCTGGTTTGAGATTTTCACCGAAGAGTTTGCTCAAAGGAATCCAGTAAAGATTCTATGCTCCAATGAGCCCGATGATTATCAGCTCAGGCTAGTCATCTGGAAGGTCAACAATGTTGCCATGGATGATAGTCCCACCATTAGCCTCTTCGTTAGATGCATATACACAGATGAAGATACAGAAGATAAGAGAGACACAGACACACACTACAATAGCAAGGATGGCAAGGGTGTCTTCAATTGGCGATTTGTCTACAATGTGAAGATACCTACTAATGCCACTAACATCAAGGTGCAGGTGCATAACTACGCCCTGCTGTCTTCCAGTGAGCCCATCGGCGAGGCCACGCTCAACCTGGCTGCGCCCTTTTATCGCGCCAGGAAGAAGCGCGGCCTCTACCACATCCCGAGGTAGGTGCAGAGGGGAAGCGGCCACACACCAGTTATGAAAACACCCCTTACCCACCCTTTGTAACTGCTTAGCACATAACCCCGACGCCTATCGCCCCCTATCCCCCCGACCAGGTTCTGGCTGCAGTGCAAGCACCCCGCCCACAAGAACAAGGTGCGCGGCAGCGTCGAGGTCGAGGCGTGCATTCTGCCCAGGGCGGAGGCGGAGGTCGACCCCGTCGGAAACGGCCGGGACGAACCCAACAAGGATCCCTTCCTCCCCCCCGTCACGGAGAACAGGACGTACGTCGATTGGGTCACCATCAACGAGAAGTTCGGAGCCGCCACGGCGTCCATCATGCACGGCTTGAAGTGGACAGGTGGGGCTCCCCTAAGGCTGCCAGGAGTTCCTGCAGTTAGAGAAGACCAACCAGTCGGAGCGAACCAACCACTTCGACCAGTTCGATCAGTTCGATCAGTTCGAGCAATTGTTCGTTTTGCACAACTGGGGTGTCACACTCGACTATGAAAGAAAGAAAAAAAAAAAACAAAAAAAAGAAGAAAAAAAAAAGTTAATATCCTTGGTGTCCCTCTAAACCACCCCACTCCCACCCCCTGCAGGTGTCTGGATCGTCGTGGCCTTCGTGGTCGTCGGTGTGTTTTTCCTCCTCTTCCTTTTGAAGTGACAGCGCGGGAGGGCGGTGCACCAGGAGGTACTCAGAAAGAGGTACTCTCCTGGAGATACTCTTCGTGCACCCCCCCGTCAGCGGTAGAGGTAGAAGAAGGCCAGGTAGTCCAGGACCCCAATCCGCCTCTGCTCAAACAAGTGGTAATTCCGCAAAACACACTCATTCATGTGGGAGACGCGCTTAGCCAGCGTCCACATTTTTTTATAAATAGAAATATACTTTGGGTTTTCTTTCCTGATTTTGTAGAGGTAGGCTGCATTTTCGCAGAGGAGAGTTACGGCTGAGTCGAGATCCCCTGCGTTGAATGTTCTTCTGATGGTTTGTCCGGCGTCTGGGCGACCCGTCGGAGGTGCAGCGGTAGGGTTGGCTGCATTGGCGGCATTGGGTGCGTTATCTGCGTTGACTGCATTGGGTGTGTTGACTGCATTGGCCTCGTTGTGTGATTCCCCCCTGGTGGGCCGCTCCTTCATTCGAGGCGTACCCCCTTCGTAGTAGAACCCGTCGTCCAGCGCAGAACCGGCGACAACCACAAGCAGGTCCATGTTCTGGTACAGATTGAGGATGTCGGCCCGTCCAGCGGACGAAGCCGTGTCTAGTAGGAAGTATATATACGAAGTGATCATCTGAATGCGCTTCGCGATAGGGACAAAGGGGACCAAGGTGGGCACGGTCACGGAGGGGTGGTGGGCTCGGTAGACCCCATTCGATCGGTCGGCTTCATCGGCTTCATCGGCTTGATTCGCTTGATCCGGTTGGTCCGATTGGTTGCATCCCCTCGGGAGTGTGATCAGCTGGATGGCTCTCTTGTACAGTTGGTGCGCCTTTTTCGCGTCGCGCACATCGTAGTCGTAAAACTCGGCCATGTGGAAAAGGGTATGAAGGTTATGCCCCTGGGGGGATGGCTCCTCAGAGGGGTGGATACTACCCACGGAGAGAAGATCACTCTCCCTGAATGGAAGCGAATGTTTTCCGTCGAGGAAGGTCCTCTGGACGAACTTGTAAAGGGTGAACCCAATTTTGTTGTATCGGAGGATATCGAGGTGGGATCTTGCCACGTCCACAATGTGTTCCTGACACTTTGAATCTGTCTGCATGCATCTGGAGATCCAGGGGATGTAGAACCTGACATGAGCGTACTTCCCCTCGTCGAACTGCTCATAAGGAGAATCATCCAATACATGTACGGGATCAAAATAGATCACACTAAACTTTCCGTTTCGATACAGAGTCTTATAGTTTCTGTCGTCATACAACACACGCTGGCAGAATTTCATACTTGTTCTGTGTCTACATCTGGCATAGTCTGAACCCACGAGCTCAGCAATGCTGAAGGCATTGGTCGCTTCGTTGGAGATAGAAGCACATCTGTAAATGTTTGCCACGAAGTAGCGGACCTTGTATCTATCGTAGTAGTACCTTTTGGCATCACTGAAAGGGAGACATGAGGAAAACATGTAGTAATCCTGCACTCTCCTTCGCATGGCTACATTTTCATACTGTGGGTTCAGAACCATCTTAAAGTTGGTTGTCGATCTGAGGAAGCTAGATGTAGGGATGTCTGTAAGAATGGGTTCACCTTCCTTCAGATTCTGGCGAAGCCACACGACCAGATCGAGGTTCTTCTCTATGTTGACTGGCTCGTTCCCCGTGAGGTTAACGTACTCGTACGTCGGGAAGTACTTCGCAAATGGGTATGCGCACTCCAGGAGGCAGATCCCCTGGATGATCAGGCGGGATAGGTTCTTCTTGCTGGCCCTGCGTGGGGGAGGGAAGCGGTGTATTATTCAGTTGCGTATCGTTCAGCGGTGTATCGTTCATGGGGGTCTCCGTTGAGTGCTGGATACCATAGGCCCCAAATCGGGAATGTGTGGGGTGCCCCACGTGATCAGCTCTAAGAACAGAAGGTGACTTCCCAAGTGGAAACGCGTCTCCCATACCCGAGGTGGAGCAGATTTTCCCGTGTGACGCTGTAGATGTCCCCAAGGAGGAGTGGAGACCCCACAAGACTGCTAAGCAGACACATGAGGGGCAGGGCCAGGACACGCAAGCGGGAGATTATCAGCATCAGCAGGACGAAAAAGATAAACTGGACCACCAGGTAGAGGAACTGCGCGTGGAACACTTCGAACCGGACGCGTACCCCCCTGTCGCAGTAGCTCACACGCAATCTGTTGCAGACACCCAATTTGTCGCCCCCTTGTTCGTCGCAGCCACTCACACTCAATTTGGCGCGCCTTTGTTCGTCGCTTCCACCCCGCGTGGCTCGCCAAACGTGTGAAACATAATTCACCCCGTAGAGAAGCAGAATCAAGTTAAAGAAGACGAAGTAATCAAAGAGGGAGGTCTCCCTTATCATGCTGAACATATGTCTGGTAAAGGGATTGAATTCTGAACCCACACTGTAAATCATGCTGTCGAAGTCGTGGCTACTTAGATGCAGACGCACTTTTAGAAGAGACAGAACGTGCGAGTCATCCTTCTCCATTCCAACGGTAGTCAGTCGAAGGAGAAGGAAGATCACTATGGACGTGATCCCCTTCTTCAGCATGAACGCTAGTTGGCTTCGTAACTGGGGCAACTGGAGGGGTAATATCCAAGGGGGGTCTATCTCACTCGGGGCACCATCCCTTCGGTTAGAAGCGGCTTCAGGTCTTCCATCATGGATATTGCCACGTCTTACCTCATTGGCACCGCCACGTCTTACATCATTCGCAGTGCCACCTCCCCGTCGGTAAAGCACATTCGTAATAATGAGGCTAGCCAACACGAATGGCAGATAGGTACACATCAAATAACGTGGGAAGAAAGTCGCCAACAGAGAAACGACGTAAGAGCAGGATAATGTCACGAGGATGCTGTGCAACTCCTTCTGAATGTTAAATCCAAGTAAGTCTAATCCGAACAGAGCCACCACATGGGTCAGCGTGACGAAAACGGAAAACTGCCAGGTGATGAAAAAAAGGAAGGACGACAGGAAGAGGAAGACGAGGTAGGCGTTATGTTTCTTCTGCGCGAGTGGGTGCGGAGGACGGTTCAGATGTAAAAGCGGTGAGGGCATCGAAAGGAGGGGGAGAAGCCAATTAGGGTGATGTCCATGCGGTAGGTAGACACACGCGTAAGGTGAGGTAAACCCGCTTCTTTCCCTTGCTCCCCCCCTTTTTTGTTTGTTTTTTGTTCTGTTTTTTTTTTTTTGTTTTGTTTTGTTTTTTGTTTTTTGTATTTTTAGTGGAGACGGGATTTCACCGATGCATATTTTCCATTCCTGTGTCACCTTCCTCTCCCGTAAAATGGTGTAAATGAGTAAGATGTTGCACCACATGTAGACTGAGGCGAAGTTCTCTCTCAGTGGGAAGGCTGCAGGGGAGGAGAGCATTAGGTTGGCACGCATAGAATGTTGGAATGTTGGAGGCGCACAGAAGACTGCCACTGTATAGCATAAGGGCCCCCCCCATCTGTGCTACCTCCCCTTCCTGGTGGGACACTCCACAGAACCCACCTGACAATCGCATGATGAACTTCTCCCTATAGCAGGAAAAAAAAAGCATCAGAAAAATGACGCCCGAAATGTAGGACCGTCCTGAGAAGAGGAATGAACAACAGGGGCAGAGCAATGGTGGGGGAGGAAAAAAGGAAAAGTGACTCCTGTGGGGCAGGAGAAACGGAAAAATCACTCCTTCTGGGGGTAGTCCCCCTTTTTACCCAAATAAACGGAGAAAAAGAATAAGACGCCGACGCTGGCAGCCTGGGAAAGCAGAACTGAAAGGGGAAAAAAAAATGAAAGAAGGAAGGAAGGGAAGAAGGAAGGAAAGACGGTCCTCCATTTTCGGTGATGACCTGTCCTGAAGCAACTACATCTGTTGCACAGACGACAGGGACGAAATGAAGAACAGCATATGTTGCCTCTTAACCTCCGCGAGGACATACCTCCGTGTACGTAAAAATTGAAAGGTGTTAGGAAGCGCTCCTTTAAATTAAGCATCCTCCAGACTGTTCCGAGGACAATTTCTGAGGGTAGAAAAAAGGAGAGGTGCAGATTTGTCTACACGAGGGAAGCCTCATTTGTGTGCGTGGTGAGACGATAGGAGAGTGTAAAAAGGGAACCACCTTATAATGTGAAGGAACCGTTCCAGGACTTTTTTGTGCTTACCGGGGTAAATGTTGAAGCGCCGAATGGCATTGATCGTATTGGGGTATTCGCTTCTTTCATCGTGTCTGAAGGGGAAGGCGGTGAGAGGTGATCAGTGCGTGATGGGCGCTGCGTGGTGATGTGTGAACACGGGGCCGTCAAGTCTCCTCTCTGGGCCACCACGCCTCCTCTCGGGGGCTTCCCCAATTGTGCAAGGTACATAAGCAGCTTGATGCCCTCCAGGTAGGTCTCCGATTTCACGATGTCGTCATAGAAGGAGAAGTAAAAGGATTCCTGTGGAGTGGAGAAAGTGAAGCGGCACACCATCCGTCTGTTTGAATTTGCAACACAGAGTGTTGCTTCGTTGAGCAGGTCACGTTGGTACACGGGGGTTGCTCCAGGGAGGTTGTGGTACCTCCGAGTAGAGGGACAGTTTCTGTTCTTCATAGTCTCCATAAAAGGTGTATCGGAATCGTTTGTAGAAGGTGAGTTTCACGAAGAGGCTGCACGGGGGGCATCAGTGAGGAGGGGGAGGAAGTGTGGACAGATAAATGGTCTGTACGAGTGATCCACACCACAGCATGCTGCTCTCCCGTAGGAGGGTGCCACTTTATGAGGAAAAGTGTTATCCACTCTCTCTTCCCTCGCGAATCTACACGAGTGTGCAGCAAGCTTATTTGTGATCTGCTCAAAGGGGAGTCACACGGGAAATGCGTCCATGGTTTGAAGCGTCCATGGTTTGAAGCGTCCATGGTTCGAAGCTTCAATGCTTCGATGCATCTGTGCGTCTCTCTCCTGGATGCGTTACCACACGAGCAAGGAGAAAAGAAAGAGCTTCAGCTTGCACGTTTCCATTGGGAGCGCGCATGTTGAATGGGACGTGCTGCGTTTCATTGCGTTGCGTTGTGTGTGTTTTTTTTGGGGGGGACGGGCGAAGGCGCAACTGTAACGCTAACTGAGCCCTGCGAGGGTTGCCGCGGCGGGACGTAGACAAAAAATGGTTCGATGAGCTCGTGGTCGTAGCGATAAAAAGGGCGAATTGTCACCAATGCGATGAAAAATAAAATAAAAAAAAAAATAAAAAATTAGAATAAACAAATGAACTATCGTGATGGTCGATCCCCGTAACGTCCTAACGAAGCCGGCACAGACTTTTTCTTCTTTGCTACAATCCACAATTTCCCTAATCGAGCTCCTCGCGCAAGTGCAGAGTGCCTTCACTGAAATCGTCCCACTGCACCTGGCGAAGTAAACAACGGGGGAGGAAGTTTAGCCAAACGTGGGACATTGCCAGAGTTGGCAGCATTGCAGATCAGTCATTCGTGTCTAACCATGGGGTAGCAGCAACATGAACACATACACAAAAAAAAAAGGAAGAATGCTCACATAAGTTAAAAAGAATTTTACACTTCTGCGCGAATGAAGGTTTAGTAGCTGCGACAAAAAAAAAGTGGACCAATTGGTATGCCTACAC
>NW_008481845.1:177589-180183 GCF_000524495.1 Plasmodium inui San Antonio 1 | reverse complement strand
TTTTTTTTTTTTTTTTTTTTTTTTTTTTTTTTGATGGGTTGTCAGCGGCTTGCACAATGAGCGGCCAGCCTCGTCAGCACAGCGGTATGGGGACAATCTTGGAAAAATTCCACAGATTTGGCAAAGAGGGTACCGCTTTTATTTGTCTCCCGGTTGGCCCTCACAAATAGGCCAGGACGTCTGGATCCCCGAACAGGGCATCGCCCCCCTCGTCCATCCCGACATAGCAGTTGCAAAAATGTTCGCCGCTGTTGTTGGAAGTCTCGTGGGGGGCCATCACGGAGTCGCAAAAATATTCCAGCGAATGGGGGTCCAGATGTGTGATATCCAGGTGAGGGATGTCCTTACCCCCCGTAGCCATCCCCCCTTCGCCTGCACCCCTCCACTTCCCTCTCAATTGGGCAATTATGGCGATAAATTGGGTGGGGGACAAAACCATGGGCACGATCTTCTTCCTTCCGCTCTTCTTTAGCAAAAGGAACAGATTTTTTTCACAGTGTGGACACACACATGCGTACAGTACGATTTTTTTGGACTTCACTAGGCATCGAAATTTTAACGAAGTCATGCGTTCTCTTTTGTCTATATCATTTGTGCCGCTTCCATTTTGATTTCCCTCCTTTTCACTGAGGAAGAAAATCCTCTTTACATTGTGCACAAAATGGGAAAAGGGGTGGTATTTCTTTTCAGTGGTGTTCATAAAAAAGGAAAAGACTTTTCCCTTCCTGATCATATCAATGTACGAGTCGGAATAAGTTCCGTCGTTTTGTCTTTCCTTCTCATCCTTTTGGCCATGATATTGACCATCCTTTTGACCATCCTTTTGACCATCCTTTTGAGCATCATTTTGAGCATCATTTTCGCCATCATCATCGCCATCGCTCTCGTGTGTACCCACACGGGGCATGGGCTGACCCTCCGCTGAGTGCAAGGAGGAGGCAGCAGATTTGGCACATCCTGCACATTTTGCAGATTTTACACATTTTGCACATTTCCTTTTATCACCATTTCTAAACGCAACACTAAGGGGACTTAACTGGTGAGGCACGCTTCGTTCATCACGCCTGCCGTTTTGCGGAGTGCCTTCTTTGTTCCCCCCTTTTGTGTTCTCTTCAAAAGAGTGGAGGAAGAGTCCGTGGGGGGGGGAATCCCCTCGCTCACCAGAGTGGTACGAATGGTTTGGTCTTACCGCGAAGTTTTTTTTTTCGCACCTCTGTTCGCGGCTCTGTTGGCAGCTTCTTTCCTGGTTTCTTCCCTCCCCTCGCCCTTTCTGGCCAAACGGTTGGCTGCTCTTCCCTGGGTCCACTTCTCCCCTTTGGCCCTCCGCCTCCCCAAACTCATCGCTACCCTCACCATGCGTGCCCCCTGAACAGTCGCTCCAAATCGTTCCGTCACGGGGAAAAGTGGTCGCTCCAAATTTCGACTTCTTCGCGGATACTCCGTTACTGCCAAGTGGGGAAGGGCCACTGGGGGAACTACAAACATCGGAAAAGCCGACCATTGGGGGGGAACCCCAGGCCGCCTCCCTCCACAGAAGTTTGCTCCTCACGGGAAGCGCCCCCTCCACGATCATATGACACCCCCCCATGGCGCAGTCCGAATGACGCCTCTCCGCATGACCACTGCAGCATCCATCCTCAGTCGCATCGTTGGGGTCGTCCAAAATTGTTTTCGATGAAAAAACAATCCCACAGCTCTTTACAAAGACGCTGCTCGAGGAGAAGATGGAGACGGCATTCATCAAATTAGTGTCCACATAAGAGTGGTACTTCTTTAGTAAAGCGGTGGTTATTACAAATGAGTTCCTCTCCTTTTGTACTCTCCTAATCTGTTTGCTTAACTGACGACACTCCTGGTCGATTTTTTTGAGGCGCTCTGCGATCTGCCTGGCATTTCGGCGCAACGTCTTTTTTTTTCTCATGGTTGGCTAACTGGGGTGGTGTGGACAATGGGGACCTCGCAGGAACGCGGTCAGTGATGCTTCGAAATGTAGCGTCGTCTTGTTGGTCCTTTTCGTCTTGTTGGTCCTTTTCGTCTTGTTGGTCCTTTTCGTCTTGTTGGTCCTTTTCGTCTTGTTCGTCCTCTTGGTCCTCCTCGTCGACCTTCTCCCCCACACTTCGTATTCCCATTTCGCCATTTGAGTGTGACGCGCCATGTCACAGTTTAGCCTTTCCCCATACACAAAAGACCTCTTTGCATCGTCTCATTTCACTCGCGGGGCTGTCTCTCGATGACAAGTCTCTCATACTTCATCACGTTGGTTATCGTGGTTTCGCTTCTCTTCGTTTGGTTTTTTTTTTTATTTTTTTGTTCACTTGATAAGGTTTCGTTTGCTTAACTGTTGGGCCTTTCCCTCCGTATGTTTTATCCCCACTGAGGAAAATGTGTTTTTCACTCTTTGATTTGATTTGTTTTTTTTTTTTTTTTTTTCGGCAAAAACTTCACCGTTCTGAGTTGTAATAAATTTTTTTTCCCTTACCTTGGCCAGGTGATATTTTCCTCTTCTTTTTTCCACCCCGCAAAAAAGATAAAGCACAGGCGCGTATGAAATTGGTCGCATTGGTGCACATACGGAATGGTCCCTTTGGTGGAGC
>NW_008481845.1:168472-177408 GCF_000524495.1 Plasmodium inui San Antonio 1 | reverse complement strand
ACTGAGGAAAATGTGTTTTTCACTCTTTGATTTGTTTTTTTTTTTTTTTTCTCTCCTTCGGCAAAAACTTCACCGTGCAGAGTTGTAATAAATTTTTTTTCCCTTGCCTTGGTCAGGTAATTTTTTTCTCTTCTTTTTTCCACCCCGCAAAAAAGATAAAGCACAGGCGCGTATGAAATTGGTCGCATTGGTGCACATACGGAATGGTCCCTTTGGTGGAGCAGAACGCAGGGGTGTGAATTGTAGGTAGCCTGCCATGCTTGCAATGTTTTCTTTGTTCTTTTTTAGCTGACGTGTTAATCCCCGCGTGCGTTGTAGCGGAAAATCAATCGATGAGTCAATCCATTTGCACCTGTCGCATGGGTTAAGAAGGAGAAACAGAACTGGTTAGGCTCACCCACGCCCGACACCACTACAACGTCAGTAAACTTAACATAGAGCGATAAAAATGAGGAGCTCCCCAGATGAGAAGCCGCCTATACAAAACTTGTGCGTCTACTGCAGCAGAAGTCAGACCTTCTCGTACCTGCGAAAATGGGACGCGGATAAAAGCTCGAGGGAGGTTTCATCAAATGAGTACCAAAGGATTGTTTTGAAAAAATCTGTCAAGTACAAATGGGTAAAAAATTTGTCCTGCGATGAGTGTCACCTGAGTGTGATGAAATCGTTGCAGAAGGATGAACGTGCGAAGAAGCTAATAGGAACACGTGGGCGGACCGATGAAGACGCGGGAGGTCCTTCTCCTATGATGGCAAGCACCATGGGGGGAGAGTTCCCCACTGTAAATAGACGTTTTCTCAGAAATGAAATGCGCATGAGGGAGGCAAAATCGTTGGAGAGGAGGAGCAGACGGAGGTTTAAGCCCAGAGCCTTTGTAGAAAAAGCGGTTAAAGTGGGCGAAGCGGAAGAAGCGGTTAAAGCGGACGAAGCGGGTAAAGCCCAGGAGGACCTTTTCAACGCCGTGGCCAGGGCCAAGCGCTACCGACGTGTGTCCAAAGTATGGCTACGAAGGTTCCTCCGAAAGAGCGGCCCAGTGTACAAACATCTGGCAGAGCGGCTAATAAATTTTCTGTCAATAAGAAGCTTTCAAATGTTCGATGTAGAATTGTGGAACTGCTTTTTCAAAAAAAAGGTGACAAATCATATGAACACTAATTTGTACTTTGTGTTTGGCAAAGAAGGGAGCGAGAAGGAAAGGTTTTTAGAAGACCTGTTTATCTCCTTTCCTTTTATGTACCCCAGTGATCGGGTTTACCTTATTGATCTGGGTCAGTATGGGCGGTGCCCCATCGTGAGTGACTCCAGGTATGCAGTCCATTCGATGGGGAGCAGCCGGAGCAGCGGCAGTAGTAGTTCGCTTCGCAGTAGTATGCCTAGAAGCGCCCCTATTGATGCAAAAAAACGCAGGCCATACGTGAACAAAATAATCTATCCCAATCTGAGCGAAATCACACAGAAGGAAGAAGCAGTGAGAAGACTGACTAATCGGAGGGGATGCCTCCAAAACATAGACCCGTGCAATGAGAACCTGGAGTATATCTTGCTAGCCGTCACCCGAATAGGTCTCGTGAAACAGTTCGTTTGGAAGAAGGAGTTAATGAGGCGGTTGTCTGTCTTGGTACAGTCCAGTCCACTGTGGAAGGGGCTTCCACAGAGGGGAGAGGCACCAAGGAAGTATCCCCTAACGGCTAAAGCGGAAATGAGTAAACGGACCAGGGGACTGAACCTCTTCAACGGGGGTCCCTCCTTCGTGTTAATAAAAAATTTGGACAAACTTAACCACCTGCAGATGCCCCCCCTGAGGAGAAGTTGCATCGTTCAGGTGATTCTCAAATATGTGTACCTGTGGAAGGAGCTGAATTTAAATGTTCACGCGTTTGTTTTGGCAGGGGAGGCACTAGAAGAAGTAGAGGCAGCAGAAGGGGGAGTAGCCTCCGGAGGAGCAGCACATCCCCATGGCCTGAACCCCCTCAGCGAGTACCTCTCCAACTGTGCCACGTTTGAGTTCCCCACTTTTGAGATGCCCCCCTTCTTGCGCGAGGCCGAGAGACACCAGTACTTGACGCACCTCTTTAAAGAAAAAGGGGTGAAGTGCTCCAAGGGGGACCTCAAACAGATAGCGGAAATGACCGCCAGTTTTAGCAAAGCGGATTTGGACAACCTCTGTAGAGATGAGTGTCGAGAGAGGTTCATTCATGCGGTGAGGGGGGGGGGAGGGGAAGTGACCAATATTGGCGATGTGGCAAACATGGGCGAAGTGCTCAATATTGGCCGACTTCCCAACATGGTGGAACTCTCCAAAGGGTTGTGTACCCAGGGGGGGGCACCTCCTGAGAGGAGCTTCTTCCACAAGACGTTGAATCTTCAGAGCGAATCCCACGCGGTCATCCGCACGCACGAGATTGAGTTGTACAAAGGAGAGAAGCGTAGCCATCCGAAGAGAACCCCCTACCCTGGTAGGGTCTCCCTGTTGGAGGATGACCCCCACAGTGGAGAGACTCACGGATTGGACAGGGTCATAGGAGAGGAGGAGCTGGTAGGGAAGCTGCGGGCAGAGGTGCTACGCTGCTTCAGATCCACATGGGAGGAGGACCACCCTTGTGAGAAGGATCACCCATGTAAGAGGCCCCGTTCAGAACCCCCCATGGGCATATTACTCTATGGGAAGAGCGGGTCGGGAAAGACATTCATAGCGCAGAAAATCATCGAAGAATGCAACTGCACCTCCCTTGTGATAAACTGCTCCCACGTCTTTAACAAAGTAATGGGAGAGTCGGAAAAGTTTCTAAATGATGTCTTCGTCTATGCGTCAGGTAGAGTAGGACCATGTGTCATTCTCTTTGATGGCATCGAAAATATATGCTACAGCACGAAGGGATCTTCATCCCATGGCATGAGTAAATTCACGGAGAGGTTAAAGCTCTGTTTTTACCAACACCTAGACAGAATTCACTTCCAGAACAAGTGGGGAGTGGAAAGAAGGACTGCCGGAAAGGTTTTCATCATAGCAACAACAACGGAGATTACAAATGTAGATGCGAATCTGATGGTCGAGCATCGTTTAAGACATGTGTTCTGCACGAAGGAGTTCCACCTATGGCGAGACAGTGATGTGTTGAGACTCGTCCGCACCTCCCTTCACCAGTGTAATGTCCCTGCGGAGAGCTTCGTCCTCTCCGTGGGGTTCCAAAACTTTTTCAGAGAATACATTTTGAGCCGCAAAGAGAGGCTCACTCCGCTGTGCGTTTCGAACTTGTGCAGAGACGCCGTGGCTCGGCGCGTGCGGAGGGTGCTCGCCTGTGCAGGTTAGCCGCAGAGGGGGGCCAAGCGCTTCGCAAAGGCGTAGAGATGAAATGAAATGGAAATAGGAATAAAATAAAATGAAAATAAAATGAAAATAAAAATAAGAATAAATTCAAAATAAGAATAAATTCAAAATAAGAATAAATTCAAAATAAGAATAAATTCAAAATAAGAATAAATTCAAAATAAGAATAAATTCAAAATATGAATAAATTCAAAATATGAATAAATTCAAAATAAATGATTCGCTTAAGGATTAACTTTACATGCGTCATGTTGTGCCCCCCCCCTGCTCGTAGGACGAGAACCGAACGATGGGATCAGCGTGGAGGACTTTCTCTGGGCCGCCAAAAATGTGAATAGCTGATGAAGACGGATCAACGTGGCGAGACACGCACGTTCGGCAGATCGTCACACTTTGTAAGTAGGTTGGTCTGCGCCACTGCTTTTTTTTTTTTTTTTTTTTTTCACGCCCAGTTGGTTTTGTTATCCGTTGCGTTAAAACGGGGAAAGGTGACCAAAAAATTTTGAATGTCCCTTTTTTTTTTTTTTCTCCTTGAGGTGAGCGTCCCATCAAGGCATTTCGCACGATGAGACGCGTGGCATAGGGGAAAGAAGCGTAACACGGAGGAGGGGAAACTGACGTGGAGGAGGAGACTCCAATCGGAGCGAAGCGAATTATAAAGTTCCCCTTTCCGGTTTGTCACCCTCCGCGATGCCTTTTTCTCTTCCCCTTTCAAATTAACCTTTTAACACGGCGCGCGTAACATACCGATTGGCGACCTTCCCCCGTTTCGGCACATGGCATTTTTTAGTTGACCTGGTTGGCTCACTACTCTCTAGTTCGTACCCGTTTGGCTTCCCCCCCTCCTGAAAATACGACAACTTCGGCTTCCTCACCTGTGTGCGTAAAATGGTACGCCAGAAGATTGGGGAGAGAGAACGACCAATTCGTTTTTTTAGCGGAAGCCTCGGAGTTAAGAAGTAGCCTCTCTACATTTGTGGATTCCCCTTCACATTAGGAAGGAACGGTGAATCGGTTTGCATCCCCCTCCCAGTCAGGCTTGTCTTTGCATGAGTCCCATACCATGGCGTCGGATTCGAAGAGTCATGTTAACTTGGGTGGCTATCAAGTTCCGAAGTGAGCAGACAACATTGCAGCGCAGGAAAGACTTCACGTCGCTTCCTTTGGGGAAGCGCAAGAGAGGACCCTTGCTACCCCCCGATGCTTCACATGCGGAAGTATCTATATGGATGTTCCTATCGATACAGCGCACAACTCTCAATTGACCCCCCTCGCAGGACAGTATTCGATGGGCTGAGCCCCATGGAGAGGCATAAGCTGATGATGTCCCTGCGCTCTTTGCAGAAGACCAAAATGGAAAGCGACCAGGGGAAGTACCTAGACGACTATGACGTATTGAAGAAAAAGTACCAGTTTGTCCACGACGCGGTGAGCAAAAATGAGCCATCCGGGGGAAGAGCGGCTGGAGCAGCAGGAGAAGCAGGAGAAGCAGGAGAAGCTGCAGGCGGATTAGCAGCCGAGTAGTAGCCCTATTAGCAACAAGACGAACGAACTCGCTAATGCGTGGATAGCCGTTTGGCAACCCCACACGACACGGTTATCGGCACATCACCATTCTTACCCGTCAACCCCGCCCCCTTTCTTAGGCCAGCGAAAATAACTCCCTTCTGCAAAAGTACTACAACAGCATATGCAACAAATACGTCGTCTGCTACTTGAGTGAATACAGAGACAAAAAGGTACTCGCCATGCGTTGTCGTTTTGCGTGTCCGTTACGTTGTTCTTGCATATGTTTTATGCGTGCCTTTTTTTCTCTCTCTCTCCCTTTTTCTCTGTCTGGTTCGTTAACCTCCCTTTTGCATCATTCCACGGGGAGGCAGATCGGCCTGAGGTGGAGGACGGAAGATGAAATTGTGAGCGGGAAGGGACACATGATTTGTTCCGCCAACGATTGCGACAACACGGATTTGAAGACTTACGAATTTCTGTTTCGCTATGACGAGGGGGGCATCCAGAAGGAGGTAACGGAAGGTGGTGGGCTCTCTGTGGCCTGTCCGCGCCAAATGTCAAACGAAGGGACATGTTTTCCCTCCTCCGCACGGAGCGATACCGCACCGCGATGCCACGCCGCCGCACCTTGCGGCTGTACCATTTCATTCCTCCTCCACCCCAACTGCAGACGAAGGTGAAGCTCCGGGCCTGCATGGAATGCGCGTACAAGATTAATTACGGCGAAATTAAAAAGTACCTCAAAAAAAAGTCCAAGCGGAAGCGAACGGGGGGCGGGAGGAAGAAGGACCGATCGGGGGGCAGCGAAAGTGGGAGGAATAGCGGCGGACATGAGAGCAGCAGCAGCAAAAGTGAGAGCAGCCGCAGCGAAAGTGAAAGTAGCCGCAAACCTGGGAGTAGCCGAAAACGTGCGAGTAGACGCTAACGAAGCAACCTAGTGCCAACACATAGACGATGGCGAAAAATTGAAGAAAAAAGAATCGATAGGTTGTGCAACAGTGTGAACTTAAGTGAGCATCGATTTTTTTATTTTTCCCAACTTTTCGTCCTCCCGTTTGGTTGCCCCACCAAAAAAGGAAAAAATTCCATCCGATTTATACCACATTAGGGGGAAGCTGCTAAATATATTCTCCAAAATGAAAAAAAAAAAAAAAAAAAAAAGAGGGAAGACAACCATTCCCCCGACCTACAATCTTTACTGTTTTGCAAAAAAGGCAGCATATACCATATATAGCCCAACTTGTGGAGGAATCCCCGTGTGAACTACCATTTTGTGCTTTATCTCGTCCAGACCGCCCAAAAATACCCCTCCACTGCTCAACACACGCAAAAATACCCCTCCATTGCTCAACACACGCAAAAATACCCCTCCACTGCACAACATACGCAAAGAACTATTTCCACTTTTTTGAGGAAGGATTGTTTGACTTCCCTACTGGTGCAGACGCAGAGCTGCCTTTTTGTTGTTCCACCGTGTTTGCTTTTTCCATGTCCATTTCTAGCAATTTTTTTCCTCCCCTTTTTTTTTTTTTTTTGTTTTCCCATCTGTGTTGCTACTTATTGGTGAAATATAAACGAGTAGTAACTTGGGGCTCCCTTAAATGGTAAGACCCTCATCAAAAATGTTAAAGCGCCACTTTACGGCATGGTCGTGTTTGTAGGGGATAAATATAAAAAAGAATAAAATGAAGTATTCTTTTTTTTTTACGTCATAGGGAAGAAAAAGGACTCATCCTGCCTTTACCTACACGTTTGCAGCCCTGCTTCTCGAATATCCACACAGATCGAGCTACAGCGAATGTGTCTTTTTGAGATGCCGAGAGGGCACTGCTCCCCGCTGACCGGTTAAAGCAGTCATCTGGTAGACCACCAAAATTTTACTTGGCTGCCAGGTGGCGGCACCCTGACACACACGTAGATCTCCACGTGTGTACATTTACGGAGGTACGAGTACAAAGTACCCTCCCCCCCGGTGCCCCTAATGAAGCCGCTCATCTGCGCACACAAAGGGCGCGTCTACAACGAAATTACCAAGCAGACAAAGTTTGCCAAAAATAAAGACACCCTGCAGAAGACCAAATACCTGGACATCTCCTCCATCTCCGTCATTATCGATTGGCTAAACAGTCTCCAATTAAGTAAAAGAAATATAAATGAGCAAAACATTTACGAAGAGCTACAGAATGGGCACTTAATTTTAAGGCTAATTCAGCTTTACAATCCCCAGGTGGAAATTAAAGGCATATTTCCAAAAGCGAGGAAAAAAAAATGTGCAATCCAGAATTTGGAAAAAGCGTTGTCAATCATTTATGGAAACAACCCATATTACTACTCCATGGTTTCTTCGCTAGATATATATGAACAGAAAAAAAAAAAAATTCATATATTGTTAATACAGCTTTTTAGCAAATTCGAGTTCGCCATTTTGACAAGAATAGCAGCTCCTCTGTTAAGCTGGTACAACCAGACACTTAAGAAATTTCAGGTGCCCCTGCATAGGGAGACACTGAGCAACCCCTTTGACGTCACCCCGAGGGGACATTACAAGGAGAAGGTACATATCAAAGGGGATGACTCCCCAAATGGGGAGGAACACAAATCGGGGGAGACCAAATGGAAGGACTGCATATTGAAGAGCTTCGCAACGTATGTCCTATTTAAAGATAAAGCGGAAGAAGAAGAAGAAGACAAGTCCATCCCTCACATTGTTAACGATTTTTCTGATTGCATAAAAATCTTTCTCATATTTTACAGATATGGTTACATAACCCAAGAACAACTCAGACAGGCAAACATATTGGACATACGAAATAAATACTTCTTTCTGCAGAATTTGCTCAAAAAGTTGAACATTCCAATTGTTTTACAAAATCAATATTTTAATAATCCCTGCGAAGTTGCAATTCTTTTGCAGCTAAAATTTATTCAGTTCTTCATTCGTAATGAGGGGTATGAAAAAGCTATTGATTTGGATGGGGAACATTTTTCTTTTTCTGACCTGTTCAGGCGAAATGTGATGCAAACTAGCGAAAAAAAAAAAAAAAAAAAAAAAAAAAGTTGTACACGGGGGGTAACCTCAGTGACTCGTGAAACGGTGGTTGCACCCTCATGGGGGGCCATAACGAAATCTCGAAAAAGACCGCAGCAAATGAGTTGAACCGATCTAGCAAATTTTCACCTGTTTCGAATTTGTCTGTGTTACATAGGCAAAAACGGGAATCAACATAGTTGCACATGGAAGCGGCCGTTTCGTCGAGTGACCAAATTTGAGCCAGCCGAATGACAGGCTAGCCAAAGTGAACGCCTACCATGTGCAGGGGAAAAAAAAAAATTCTCAGCAACGCGACACTTGGTACACATAGAACGGACAGCATTATATTCCCATATGCTAGCATTCCGAAAAAGACATATTCCGGAGGAGAGACATAAGGGTCATATGAAAAACATTTTACCCGCATGGTGAAGAGGACGCGATGTGGAGAAGCCACCCATATTCGAAGGAAAGAAGACGAATAATAAAAAATGACAAACTGGGTTGACCACCGAAAAATGAAAACAAGGAGCGATAACTCGACTGAACGTACCGCATAGCCGGCAAGAGAACCCTTGGGAGAATGCAATACACTTTGACGAACAGTATATACAGATTGGAATTCGCCCAAAAAATTAACACTAAAATGGGTATTGCAAAAAGAGGAAGCGTGGAGACGGAGTATCCTTTGGGGGTAATGCGAAATGGTGAAAAAATGGAACCTCTAATTCGTGAAAAGTTTTAGCCGTAGTCATAAAGACTGCTCACAGGAACAAAACGAAGAAGGCAATCCACAAATGGTAGATGAGCAGTGTACGTACACGTGCGTACATTTGTGCACAATCCAGGTAAAGCTTAAAAGCTGCCAACAATTGGGGGGAAGAAAAAAAGAAAATGCCCATTACAATTCGCTAAGGCGTTAGATTACCTTATGATCCTTTTGGTGAGCTCACTGCAGGTGATGTGGAGCTTTCCGTTATAATGGCTCATAAGGGTTATTTTTCAAGTTAAAGTGATCAATTTTTTTTCCTTTTTTAACTCACAGAGGGGGGAGGGGTGAAAAAAAAA
>NW_008481845.1:143070-167837 GCF_000524495.1 Plasmodium inui San Antonio 1 | reverse complement strand
CCGTGTACAACTTTTTTTTTTTTTTTTTTTTTTTTTTTCGCTAGTTTGCATCACATTTCGCCTGAACAGGTCAGAAAAAGAAAAATGTTCCCCATCCAAATCAATAGCTTTTTCATACCCCTCATTACGAATGAAGAACTGAATAAATTTTAGCTGCAAAAGAATTGCAACTTCGCAGGGATTATTAAAATATTGATTTTGTAAAACAATTGGAATGTTCAACTTTTTGAGCAAATTCTGCAGAAAGAAGTATTTATTTCGTATGTCCAATATGTTTGCCTGTCTGAGTTGTTCTTGGGTTATGTAACCATATCTGTAAAATATGAGAAAGATTTTTATGCAATCAGAAAAATCGTTAACAATGTGAGGGATGGACTTGTCTTCTTCTTCTTCTTCCGCTTTATCTTTAAATAGGACATACGTTGCGAAGCTCTTCAATATGCAGTCCTTCCATTTGGTCTCCCCCGATTTGTGTTCCTCCCCATTTGGGGAGTCATCCCCTTTGATATGTACCTTCTCCTTGTAATGTCCCCTCGGGGTGACGTCAAAGGGGTTGCTCAGTGTCTCCCTATGCAGGGGCACCTGAAATTTCTTAAGTGTCTGGTTGTACCAGCTTAACAGAGGAGCTGCTATTCTTGTCAAAATGGCGAACTCGAATTTGCTAAAAAGCTGTATTAACAATATATGAATTTTTTTTTTTTTCTGTTCATATATATCTAGCGAAGAAACCATGGAGTAGTAATATGGGTTGTTTCCATAAATGATTGACAACGCTTTTTCCAAATTCTGGATTGCACATTTTTTTTTCCTCGCTTTTGGAAATATGCCTTTAATTTCCACCTGGGGATTGTAAAGCTGAATTAGCCTTAAAATTAAGTGCCCATTCTGTAGCTCTTCGTAAATGTTTTGCTCATTTATATTTCTTTTACTTAATTGGAGACTGTTTAGCCAATCGATAATGACGGAGATGGAGGAGATGTCCAGGTATTTGGTCTTCTGCAGGGTGTCTTTATTTTTGGCAAACTTTGTCTGCTTGGTAATTTCGTTGTAGACGCGCCCTTTGTGTGCGCAGATGAGCGGCTTCATTAGGGGCACCGGGGGGGAGGGTACTTTGTACTCGTACCTCCGTAAATGTACACACGTGGAGATCTACGTGTGTGTCAGGGTGCCGCCACCTGGCAGCCAAGTAAAATTTTGGTGGTCTACCAGATGACTGCTTTAACCGGTCAGCGGGGAGCAGTGCCCTCTCGGCATCTCAAAAAGACACATTCGCTGTAGCTCGATCTGTGTGGATATTCGAGAAGCAGGGCTGCAAACGTGTAGGTAAAGGCAGGATGAGTCCTTTTTCTTCCCTATGACGTAAAAAAAAAAGAATACTTCATTTTATTCTTTTTTATATTTATCCCCTACAAACACGACCATGCCGTAAAGTGGCGCTTTAACATTTTTGATGAGGGTCTTACCATTTAAGGGAGCCCCAAGTTACTACTCGTTTATATTTCACCAATAAGTAGCAACACAGATGGGAAAACAAAAAAAAAAAAAAAAGGGGAGGAAAAAAATTGCTAGAAATGGACATGGAAAAAGCAAACACGGTGGAACAACAAAAAGGCAGCTCTGCGTCTGCACCAGTAGGGAAGTCAAACAATCCTTCCTCAAAAAAGTGGAAATAGTTCTTTGCGTATGTTGTGCAGTGGAGGGGTATTTTTGCGTGTGTTGAGCAATGGAGGGGTATTTTTGCGTGTGTTGAGCAGTGGAGGGGTATTTTTGGGCGGTCTGGACGAGATAAAGCACAAAATGGTAGTTCACACGGGGATTCCTCCACAAGTTGGGCTATATATGGTATATGCTGCCTTTTTTGCAAAACAGTAAAGATTGTAGGTCGGGGGAATGGTTGTCTTCCCTCTTTTTTTTTTTTTTTTTTTTTTTTCCTGATCTTTTTCTTTGTGTCAACGTACCATGATAAGAACAGCGACATGTGTATTATGTGCATACACATAGCTCCGCGTGGATGGCCGTAAAGGTGGACGGGTGAGGTGTGCATACTTAGCGATCGCAAGTGTACATTTTATATATAAACGGACGCATATGTGTAATTATACATACGTGGAAGTGCAAAGTGTCAGCGGAAACGCGCCTGTCCTGAAGAGGAGCACACACTTCATACGCATCATTACACATGTGCGCGTTTAGCCATTCGTGTGTGCTTCAGATCGCCATGCTCTGTCGCACATTGACACACACGCAAGGTACGCATATGCGTATGCCTCCGTAAACATCGCGCGCTGCGAGGACGATTGGGCAATATGCGCATGAGGACACACGCACATGAATACCGAATCGCACACGTGGACACGTAAACACGTTCAAATTTGATCAGCAGGGTGTTCTAAGAAAAAAAAAAAAAAAAATACAATTCATTCAACACCATTACAATGCAATAAAAAGTGGTGGCAATTTTGTGACAAAATAGCAACTGTGACCAGATGACGAAATGCCACTCATCATACCAGAGCACACGAGGGAGACAAATTCAACCATCTTTAAATTTGACAAAATAAAAATCCTGAACTTTCTCCCAAACAGCTTTTATTTTTTTATGATTGCTTCTAATTTTTTATGATTGCTTTTTTTTTTTTTACATCGCATAACACAATTGCGCGGGCACCGAATGAATATGTCCTCTTTCAAGTTTCAATATATGCTCACAGGGAAGCAGTTCGTAACTTTGATCTTAACCGGAGAAATATATGTGATCGAAATTGCAGCAAAAATCCGAAAAGAATCAGGAATAATCAGAAATAATCACAAAATAATCACAAAACAGTCACAAAGAAATAACGAAAAATGAGTGGTAAAATAAATAAAAATTTTCTTGTCATTCTGATCAATTTTGTATGAACAAACTAGCTCTTTTTCTTTTTTTTTTTTTGACGCAATGTGTTAAGGTTTTTTTTTTTTGTTGACCAGTTTTTTGTCTGCATATGCATGTTTGCTTATTTTTCACCCCTTCGCACATTTATCGCATCCATCGCATTTATGACACTTATCCCATTTTTCACACTTGTCAAACCCATCACATCCTTCACAGTTGTCGCATTCTCTCCTTTATACATTTTTGTTCAACTTATCCTGGGAGTTTGCCCGCCCTCTCGCGCCACTTGCGTTTGTCCCCCCTTCGCGCTTCTGCGCCTCCCCCAGTTACACTTACCCTTTCTCCACCTTAAAAAAATGCCACTTCGCTTTTTTGTTTGTCAACCATTGTGAACACTTGCTTAAGGTTTGCGCTCCTCGAGCTCCGCATTCCGTGTTGAGCGTTTCAATCGACAAATAATTTACATCGAGCGGGGCGCACATCCGCGTACGCACGAGTGAGTGTGCTTGTGTGCATACATATTCCGACCCGTTGTCTGTACCACTTGTGCGCGTCTTATATTAAAACCACCTGCGTCCCCCACGCCGCCTTTTTTACTGTCCAATATATATTTCCCGCCCCCGCAATGCACTGCAGCCATATTTCTGCCGCTCTTCCTCTCCTGGCATTCCACTTTCAAGTACACACATTATGCATAATTAAGTGAATTAAAAGATGATTGCAAACGTGGGCCCCCGCGTCTTCCAATTCATTTTTATTTAATTGCATAAATCTTTAAGCCGCTTGGGGGAAGTATACGCCTGTGCATACGTACGCATACGTACACATATGTACACATATATACATATATATATACGCACAAATATAGA
Organism: Plasmodium inui San Antonio 1; assembly: GCF_000524495.1. Lineage (NCBI taxonomy): Eukaryota > Apicomplexa > Aconoidasida > Haemosporida > Plasmodiidae > Plasmodium > Plasmodium inui. The sequence goes on along the minus strand of NW_008481845.1, from coordinate 164,093 downwards.
CGCACAAATATATACACACATACATATATATATATATGTACATACATACGCAGGTGTATTACGCTTCAACCGCTGGGGGAAGTGTTTCTTACTCGCCAAGGACATGCTTGTATGATTGTACACATGTGCATATGAGCCTTTGTATGCACGTTGGTAGGTAGGCATCCTCACGCGTATGCCTGTATATTCCTATATATGCGTGTTTAAGCGTCCATCTCCGCTGCGCACCTCTGCAATTTTGGCGCAGTCCGATCACCCTTACGATGAAAAAATAAAAATCAGAAGAAGCCAAAAGGCATGACCGTTCATCTCACCAGTGAGAGCTTTTCTGCAATCTACACCGAGCACACCACCCACACATGGTTCACATATATATTTTTTTTTATTTTTACCAACGAGCTATAACACTGCTTCGTTGGTGTCCCCCTCTTCACCATTTCGAATTCTTCACCACGCAAAACATCACGTGCGTGAAGACATGAATTTTTTTTCTAGTTCAATGCTGTTTCTTCCATATACAGACAAATTGCAGCCAAGCCAAATGGTGGCACTTTAGATTGTTAGACACATGGCTCGTTAGCTACCCGTCCGTCGCACCCTTTAGTAAGAATGTGCCCGGATCATTTATTTTGTTTTTTTTCACCGCGTTTGCTACATTTTGTCGCACCACACTGGCATTTTTTTTTCTTTCTTTTTTTTTCCTTGTAATATATGAACAACCTTGTCCGTTACTACACCATATTGCAGCGCATTCGCCAATTTTCACGCTGCGCACCGTTTCTTTGCCTTCAATAGGTGAAAAGCGCGTGTAAAGACACAATGTACAACTTAGGCGTTACGTTGGTGTAACCCTTGCATAGTATTGCTCGTTATTGTCTTAGTTTTTTCTTTTTTTATGGTTTTTGGTTCCTTTTTGGTTGCCTCTTGGCCCCTTGACACATTTCTCATGTGTTTTTCACAAAACGTTATCGTTTGACACGCTTGACGTTTTCCCATCTCTGGTTTTTCGTAGCTTTCGCTCTCCCACCTCCCTCCGTTTTTGTGAGCCTTGTGCAACTACACCTGTCAGTGACCCTCCACACACATCCTTTATGTGTGACCATTTCGTTGTTTCCTTTTTTTTTTTTTTTTTGTTTGGCTAGCTCCACGCCTTAAGGGGAAGATATTCTTTGTTTATGCAATTTTGCAATTTTACAATTTTACATTTCATTGACATCGACTATATATTAACCCACTTGTTGGTTTATTTTTTCCGACGAATGAACCTTCGTTTTATGTTTTTCCGTGGGGGTGTGGGTAGCTGCCGACATTAGTGCACTCACATATCGTATGTATGAGTAGTACACATACATATAAAATGATCCCCCCCCTTGTCGGCTTTTTTGTTCTTTTCATTCTTTGCTAACTTTGCCTGATTTTTCTTGCTTGCTTTATCCTTATCGTTTGGGACGCACCTCCCCTGTTTGTAGTGCAAAGTGCAATACCCCTAATGACACCACATATGTGTAATCAGTCAGTAGGATGCGTGCAGAGTTAAGACTTCCCCTTTGAATGCCTCTGCAGTTGGTTTCTGCTGACGTTTCTGCTGACTCAGCCCATTTTACTGACACGCTGTCCCAGGGTGTCGAAGTTACCACGTGGAAACCGCAAAGTTACACTTTAAAGTGGCAAAAAAGAAAAAAACAAAGGAAGAAAAAGGAAGAAAAAGGAATAAGCTAGTTAGTGCATGCCCTTTTATTGATGCTCTTCCTCCACTCATTCCTTCTCCCCTCTGAGTGCAAAACTCATTTGTAACGAGGTAAGAGATAGGAATACAACTGTGCCCTTCTGCACCGGGAAACCTACACATAGTATACTCTACCCCATAAGCCTGTAAAAACCTAAAGGATGATTGAGACAACGGGAAAGGTCGAATATAGCAAGTCGAAGACGATTCCTTGTGATGGCAGCAATGATGACGATGAGGAGGAGGCTAGTAATTATCTGCCCCTGAAGCATGAAAAGACGCTGGAATTGGAAAAGGGGAATGAGACGACTAACACCCTGGATGATAGGGAAAAGAAGTGCCAAGGAGATGAACTGAACATCTCCCTAAAGGGGGCCAAGTCGAAGGATGTGAAGAGCGGGAAGATCGAAAATGACATAAATGCCGTGAATTTCACGAAGGGCGACGCACCGGTAGAGTCCCCCCAAACGGGAACCTTTGATGACGGCGCCATGGAGGTAACCAGTGGAGGAGGCATCCCTTTTGCTCAGATATCCAACGAGGGTATGAAAAACACGTTGCATGAAAATGCCCCGACATATTCGAGTCAAGCAGAAAAAGCAGGACTTTGCCAAAATTGGGACCACTTGGCCGAAGATAAAGGCAACATGTGCATGGTCAGAATGGACACCGAGGTTACGTGGAATGGTAACATGTACAACAGGAATGTTGCCAGTACGAAGTATTATGAAAGCATTGGGGGCAGCGACACAGGTGGCAGTGGGGATAGCAGGGATAACACAGAGAGTGGTTATTCTAAGGGATTATCCTCCGTGCAGGGAAAAGAAGGCGAAGATGGTGATTCCCCCTACGGAGTTGACGCCGATGGGATGAAGAACCGCGTGGTAGAGGTGTCAAACGGGGCCCTAAACGAGGACACGTTTGTAACGGAATACAGCAACATGTCAGCAGAGGAAAAGAAGATATTCGCGAAAATGATAGAACAACAGACGAAGAAGAATAGCATTAATGGTGTCCATAAGAATAGCGCAAATGAAAGCGAGCCGTTCTGCATGACGACGGGAGATTTTTCCATCCCGGGTAAGGACAACACGGATTATACCAATGCGTATGTGCATGGAATGACAGACAACGGAAGAGAAGTCGCGTCGTACAATCATGCCGATGGTGGTGTGTGTGAAAGGGAAGACATACCTATCACCCCTTATTCGCATAGTAAGGACAACCAGACGGCAGCCACGAATTATTGCATTGACGGTATAGTCACTAACGGGGAAGGGCACCCACGCGATGGTTCGAAGGAGAGTTTGGCGAACTATCCCGGTACGCTGATGGGAAAGAAGTGGAACAACGATGTGGGAGGCGATGCTCTGCATGGAGGTGTGCATCATCCGCAGCCGCAGGAAAAGTGCATCACGGAAGGCGTAGTCTACATGGGGATGCAAACGAGTGGAAGTAAGTCACAGCAGTACGAATCGGATAGTAAGGATTCCCTCCCGTATGTAAAGAAGGAAAATTTAAACACGATTGCATCTCATCAGGACATTTTCAACGATATAGAAAATGTGAATGATAGTACCACAGAATGTTCCTCATCCGTGAGGGACCTCCCCCAATTGGTTGCTAGCCATCCGGGAGTCTATTCAGATAGGGGAAGGGACAAGGAGGGGGTCGCCTTCACCTCGGGGCACCTTACCTCCTACACTGACGCTAACAGTTTGGAGAGTCAAAATCCTCTCGCAGCAAAAGGTTCCCATTCGGAAAAGGAAAGAGAGTTAATTTGTGACAACTTGGCGTACAGCCCTGTGGTGGTGTGTAATGCCGCTAATGCGGCTAATGCCACCAATGCAGCTAATATCGCCAATGCAGCCAATATCGCCAATGCAGCTAATACCGCCAATGCCGCTAGTATCGCTAACCCTGCTGAAGGGAAGGAGGGCGAAGGAAATGCCTATGCTGAGCTTGGTGGTGAGCCGAACAAAGGCGGGGGTGGTCGCTACTTGGCAGCATGTCATACTAATATAGCCCCTTACGCATCAGCCGCGAGTGACAAGAAGGGACAGGGAGGTCCGATTAGCATCCAGGTTAGTTCTCCTGTTCGTGGTGTGACTAGCGGCACCAATGTGAACAACGGGAGTCGAAATTACAACACCAGCAAGAGGGACTCCCTCCATGGAGAAGACCTCACCCCCAATGAAGGACTCTACAAGAAGAAGAACGTCTACTCTGGGAAGAAGGCAGACAGGATGGACAGAAAGAATGAGACAAAAAAGAACGAGACCATGCTGAAAAAAAGCCAAATCCTTGAGTGTTCCAAAAATGAAGAATCTTTGGAGGAGTATTTTAAGAGTACAATTCCGGCGAATCTCTTGAGGAACATAAAATATGAGAATCCTACGAGCACTTTTAGTGACATGCTTATCAACAATGCTCATCACGATATGATTAGCGAAGTGAGGGGAAACAACCCGACGAACGCGTATTATGAATCCGGGCACAGTAGGGACATGGGGCAGAACAGAAACGCAGACGTGATGAACAGCTCAGGAGCGGCGATTCCGCGTGTAACGTCCGTTCCGGGTATAGCGGCGGCTCCTGGCATGTGTCTTAGAAGCAGGGGAGGGGTGGCGGTTGCTGCTGCTGGTGCACTTGCGGCGGGGGTGGGTGTAGGGGGGATAGATGCATACCATGAGCAAGAAGACAGAGGAGTGAATGCCCGAGAAGACCTCCAGATGGCGCGCAAGCAGAACAACGGTAGTTACAACTACATGGGGAATAATAACTACAGTGGGAATGGCTACAATGGAAGTGGCTACAATGGAAGCGGTTACAACGGAAGTAGCTACAATGGGAGTGGATACAAAACCTCCTATAATGCGGAAAAGGACTCCGGCATGGTAAACAGAAGCACGAGAGTGTGCAATGAACCGGAATCGAATTACGCGTCTGGGAAGAGGTACTACATGTTGCCGCCCAAAAAATGTGATACCATGAAGGAACAGAAGAATCAGATGCTGATGATTTCGAAGCAGAAAATTAAGAAAATCTGGAACAAGTTTAAGAGCGTCCCATCTAAAGAGCAGAACCTGATTCCGACGTTCGAGACTGAGCACAATTTGTTCCCCAACATGGAGGTTCTGCACGGCCTGAAAGTGCAGGCGCAGATGGGGACTCAAATGGGTAGGCAAGTCGGCACGCAAATGGGCAGTCAGATTAACCCGCAGATTAACACGCAGATGAATGCGCAGATAAACGCGCAGATAAATGCTCAGATGAACACCCAGGTGACGCCGCATATGCACACGCAAGTAGGGGGACCGATGCACAGCGAATTCTACGGCGTGTCGGGTCCCTTCCAGACGTGCACCCAAGCGGTCGGAGGGGGTGTCGGCGTGGCGGGAGGAGGTCCCCTGATGAGTCCTCTCAACTCAATCAACTCAATCAGCCCTGTGCACACTTTGAGTCCCTTCAAGGAGTGTATAAGCAAGCCCATACGTCGAGGCAGCAATGTCATCGAGAAACAGATAAAGGCCAAGTGTATATTTAACTGGAAGCTGGCCCAGAAGTCCCTTCTCAAAATGTTGCATAGTGCACACAACTACCATTTTAACGGAGTGGAATACGCCAATTGGCAGTTGACATGCATCCCGACGTTAGGTTTTTCCAAATCGAGTAATCGAGTGCAGCAGATGTACAAGGCGATGATCCCCTCGAACGATGCGAACAATAAGACTGAGGTGAAGCTCTTCTTGAAGAAGGTCCCCATATACATATGGGTAAAGCAGTACAATTTGATGAGTGAATACGATGGAGAGTACGTAACCGATGGGGAGAATTTCGTCATGGAGGCGACTTCTTTAGCTTTCCTGAATGAGTATCATCCAGGGATAACCCCTAAATTGCATGGAATTTTGTATGAGCCGGATGGGAAGCAACCAAATGAGTATACTCTCCCACCCAAGTCCATGTTTAACAGTTTAGCCTTATTTAATGATATTCTAACGGAGCGATTAAAATGCAACATAAGCGGGAACATCGTCATCGTCTCCGAATTCTTCAGTGAAGACATCCTTGACTTTATCGATCGAAGACAGAAGAAGTTAAATATGAAAATCAATAACAATGAGAAGAGCTACATTCTATACCAGTGTCTGAAGTTACTAATAAGATTACACGATGCAGGTTTGTCTCACTTGGATCTGACCCCCGAGAATATCTTAATTTCAGACACCTACGAGATGCGACTTTGTGACCTATCAAAGAGTACTCCAATATATACATACAATTTGAGACACATAAAGGATGTGAATCGGCTCTATCTTTTTGAATCGTGTGAACCTACCATTGCCAAGGGAGCTTACATGCCACCCGAGTGCTGGAAGATTTATTGGAAATATGACACGATGAAGATTAAGAACCCGCTGAAGGATCTGAAGAACATCACCGATCAGGAGAAGCGGAAGCAGTTTTACTTTGACGTGTCTAGTGCGGACAAGTTTATGTTGGGTGTCTTCTTTTTCTGGATATGGACAAATGGGAACCTGTGGAAATGCTCCGACCCTCTGCAGGACGAGGACTTCTTCTACTTTGTCAAGTGCGACATGAACTTTGACAAATTCGAGTTGACTCGCAAGTGGCCGAGCGATTTGAAGAACATCATCAAGGTGAGTGGTGTAGCGGTGGAGGGGTGTAGCGACGGAATGATGTGAAGCGCCCTGTTTGTGTGGGCCGTTGTGTCCTTTTTTTTTTCCCTTTCTTTTTCCATTTTGTCCCCCCTTTTTATGCCCACTTCATCCCCTTTTTTTACGCCCATTTGTTCCCATTTCCCCCCCGCAGCAACTGCTACACATGGAGCACAGGAAGAAGCTGAACCTGAAGGACCTGAGCATGCACCCCTGGTGGTCCTGCAAGCTGCAGTGACGAGGGCGGCTGGAAGGAGGGACAAACGAGGGGGATAAACGAGAGGGATAAACGACAGGGTGGACAAATCAGCACAGGGAAGAAGCAACAAATAAGCAGGAACAAGGTAGCAGCAGCATGTGCGTATGATGCCTACCACCACGTTACATCAGCGTGAACGCTTTTAAGGGCACCCACTTCGCGACACACATTTTGAGGACAATTCCCGTACGTACGTCCCCTCCCTCAGAGCAGCGCCACCTAACATAGCGCCGTTATATGTGCGTCGTTCTTCCACTCTGCTTCCTCGTTCCATCCATTCGTCCTTCATTTTTTTTTTTTTTTTTTTGTCACATTTGGAAACTCTAATTTTTGGTCATTTTTTAGTACTTTCATCAATCTGCAAAGGCATATATGTGGGGGGTGTAAGTAGACCCCTTTTTCCCTTTTCAGTTTTATTCTTAACTTTTTTCCATCTTCCTATCTTGCGAACCTGCAACGACTGCCCAAGCTTTCTTACATTACACGTTTTAAAAAAATCAGGGCTGAATTTTAATCAAGTTTATCAATGAAGAAGTTTTATTTTGTTATGGAAAATAAATGAAGCTGGTACGTAAAAAACCGCTGCTTAAAATGCCCACATGCAGCGATGTAGAAATTTAAACAAAAGGAGAACAAAAAGAGCGGCATATATATTTAAATATATATGCGTGGAGGGAAATTCTTGTAACAAAAAAAATAAAAGCCTATAAACATATTGGGGGAAAAAAAGTACCGAACGCAGGAGAGTGCACTTCTATGCGCCTCAAATGCATTCATGTAGACATAATAAAAAAAAAAGGTAGAGCGCGCGTGGTGCGTGCAGGAAAAAAAGCGGCACGTACACATAAGTGTATAAATATATACACCCACACGTGCAGATGTTTATATATTATATAACCATATGTACATGTGTGCACTTCCCGTTATGCACGGCACCGTGCAAACTGCACAACGCAGAAGTGCGCAAAGGGATGGGGGTTCGGTTGCTTCGGTCGGTTCAGCCGGTTCAGCCGGTTCAGCCGATTCAGCCGGTTCAGCCGATTCAGCCGGTTCAGCCGGTTTGGTTCATTCGGTCCGTTCGGCCAGTTCCATCAGGTCGAGTCGTCTTCCCCGAAAAAAATAGGAGACTAAGAACCAGAATAATGCGGGTGTACCTTCCGTGTTGTCACTCTAGCTTTCTCTGTATGTGTATGCGCGACCATCGTATAGTAATCATCCAGGTGAGGTTAAAAAAAAAACCATGGCATTTACAAAAATTTCTTCAGACGGGGCCTCGGTTGGGTATAATTTTGGAGTACCCTCTCCCCCCCGAAGGTAAGACTTTTTCCTCGTATGTTTCTGTTCTGGAATGCCAATTCTTCACAGGGCCTCTCTCTTCTTCTCTCTCTTTTCTTATTACTCTTAGAAATGCTTGGTTGGTAGGCTTCATTGGGGGAGACCTCAAAGTGGGAACCCTCAGTTGGGGTTAAAAACGCCCCGCTTTGGGGGGGGTAGCCCCCCGCGAAATGTTAAACAGATTTACACGTTGTGGCTAGATTTCTCCCGGGAGGTATAACCAAATGAATAGGAGACCGAGAAGGGGCACATGATACTACACTTCTCGCTTTCCTTAAACAGACCAATGTGTTTTTCCTCTTTCCCCTTCCCCCTACTTGATGTTATCCTTCTGCCTCAAACATTGCTTCTTTATCATGTAGGAAACAACACCGATGAAGACTCCCAAGATGCAGCCAAAGAAAGCCTGGTACAGGGTATGATCTTCAATGTAAACACGACTCCAAGGTATTGGTAAAAGTACAATGATGGAAAGGATGTAAGACATTGTCGTCCACTTATCCTTCTTAGACTCCCTTAGATGTAGTAATATAAAGGTGAGTAAAGTGAAAGAGAAGGAGCTATGTCCGGATGGCATTCCATACGACTGAAGTGCACTATGAATCGGTCTATTCATCTTTAGCAATTTCTTCAATACCAAATCGTTCAGTGTGAACTGGATGGGGATAATAAAAGCCAAGTAAAGCAGAATCTTGTTAAAGGTTAGCAACAACCCCAGGAACATTAGGAAGGCTAAGATATATGGTACGTATCCATAGACAGTAGCAACGACGGAGATGATGTCGTTCGTGTTTCTAATAGTAACCCATAGAACACCATACATCTCCATTATGCAGGTCTTGACTAGGGCTAGCTTTTTAGTCTTATTCATCATTTTATGGAATATACTAAGGGCTTTCACCTTATCTGCTATTTTGTATTTAGCTTCACATATGGGATATTTGGCATATAGCTCATCGTAATTGCCATCACTTCTAAGATAGTAATGAATTTCCGTCTCTGGGTTTGTAAATATGGGCTTTAAATAATTCATTTTTTTACTTCGCAGGTTCATTTTTACCTTATCCAGATATTCCTCCAAGTTTTTACTCCCATTTTCTTTCTCCTGACCTTTTTTACTATTCTTCTTCGTTCCATTTTGATCGGACAATGATGACCCCCCACTTAGATCCCAAAAGGAAAAGTAGTTTATCACGGTGATGCATCTTGCCGTTGTTATTAACTGCCCAAAAGTTAGTAATGCCGGAACATAAACGGTTATCATGCTAAAACTCTTGGCTTCAAATTTGGAGATGCTCAAAAAATGGGGAGTGGCGCACGAAAAACATAGGCATAAACAGGGGAAGGCGACCAGAGGGGGGAGGGGATGGGTGGGGGAGGAGTGAGGTTCCACAAAACTTCGTCGTCGCCTCTCTCCTCTTTCTATATATACGTATAAGTGTACATATACCTATACGTTCTTCTTTTAAGCCATGAAAAAATTCGGAGGATGCTACGGGGAGATGCTGCTGGTAGATGCTGCGGGGTAGATACTTAGCGGGCAGATACTCACGGGGTAGATGCTGAGGGCTCGACCGCTCCACCGCTCGACGGGCTTCTTCGAGGGAAACTTCTAATTTTTCTCTGACGTCACCTCATATCTTCCATTTAACAGTCGACAGAGGCAGGGGCATGATGACTGGCGAAACATGCGTACGTCGAACCTGCATCAACTGGCCCCGCGCAACCTTTGCCGTTCCGTAGGGAAGCTAAAGTTGGAGTTACATTTCAAAAACGGCCTCGCGTAAAAAAAGAAGCTATTATTTTTCTCTTTCTTTTTGCAGTTCAGTACGGCTACTTATAGCAATGAGAAAAAATTAAAAAGGTAAAAATAGGTACATAAGAATCAGCGGTAAAAATTAAAAAAAATTCTTTTAAAAGGGCAATTCCATTCTTAAAAAATGCAAAACGGAAACCGGTAAAAAAAAGGAAAAAGGCAAAGGGCAAAATGCGAAAGGCGAAACGCTAAATAAATTCTTATATTAGGCATAATACATGTCACCCTCTGTTAGAAATAATAACTCTTCGTTTTCTGGAGAAAAAAAAAATTAAGGAATCTAAACGTAAATATTTTACCGACCGATCGACCCACCGCGCATTATTTTTTTCTTCTACAGTATAACCTATTTTTTTTTTTTTTCTGTGTGCATGCTCTTCCTGTTTTTTTAAATGTTGGTACGCAGCAGGTAAAGTATATATATGCCCTCAGTTTGGTAATGGGGTAATACGTTAACATAACATAAATACATATTTTAAATATACAAAATTATAAACATGTAAAATATAAACATGCAAAAGGTATAAACGCGTAAAATTATAAAAACATAAATTTGACATATGCTCTCGGCATGCATTAGCAACATGCCCAAATAACAAATGACAGATATTTTTTTACGTTCGCAAAAATATTCTTTACGGTATGTCATATCATTATGCAAATTATTGCGGATATGTTTTCTAAATTAAAAACTGCAATTTTTCGCTTTCTCAAGATTTGACAAGTTTTTGCTGCTGCTCAACTGTGCCCCTTTTCGCGCGTTATAAATTAAAAAAAAAAAACAGAACAATCTGTCCACATAAAGTAAAAAAGTTACTACTACGTATTGTCGCAACGTAAATTTCAGTGAGGCACCAAGTTGCCAACGTAGGTTGGAGTATATATTTTTTCCTGCCCGTCTGCGCCTTTCCTGACAGCGCGGAATTGTATACATATGCCCAATGGTATTAGCAGTGCGGCAATATGGCCATGCCGTTATGCCATTATGCAGCAATTGCCGTACTATTATGCAATACCGCCACTTCTTTGTAAAAAAAAGCTTTACCCACGCCTATCGCTGTTCGACCCCATTTCGTGAACACTTTTCTTTTTTCGTCCAAAATGGTGCTCATTCCTCGACGATGAAATGAAAGGAAGTGAAAAGAATTGAATGGAAAGGAAAAAAAAGAAAAAAATGAAAAAAGAGGCATTTCAAACGACGTACATTTCGCGAATGAAATGAACTTCAACGCGTTAGTACGTCATTTCGCCAACGATCAGTGCAGTCCTCCCCGTCCAGTATGTACAGCGCAATGCCGCTCCATTCGTGCTCACCTGTACGTACACGCCAAGGTCACCACATTGGGCATACCATATGCATTATAGGAATATTTGTGTGTGCCATTTTCTACATTTAGGGGAAAACGACAAATTGCAAAATGTGCAAATCGGCATGAGCGGTCTTTCTGTGTCCCCCCGATTGTAAGAAACGTGGCGCTCTATCATTTTTGACAACTTTACAAATCGAGGGAGAAAAAATTAACCACAGTGAACCAGAGGGAAGCAAAATGTAAAAGAAATAACTTCGCTCAGTATAACCTTTTCCTTTGCTTACCGAATGCGGCAACGCAGCGTGCAGCGCTCGCTTCGCACATGTCAAAGTGAAAGATTTAAAGAGGAACTCGATTGTTCACGACTAAAAGGTTGTTATTAGCCGCCTTGGCTCCATTTTCGCCGTAGTGAAAGAGGCAGCAATGGGCAGTAATGACGTCCTTCGCGTGAAGTTACTCCCGTTTGTCATAAATTAAAAAATGCTTCACGTACGTTTTACTAAAAAGTATAATCACAGCATATGCCATTCCTCTTTAAATTGTATAAAAAGAAAAAAAGGGCACCAGGGGGACGTGCCGTACTGGGGAAGAGGACGCAAAATATCTTCTCCTTTTGCCCAAGGACAAGTTTAGTTTTGCCGACACTTTAACTCTTACGTCTTCTCCCCCTACCATCGCATTTTAACAAATACGAGATAATACTCATTGCGAACGGGCAAGCATGCATAGTACACTTTTCCTGCGAGACATCCAAGTCAAGACTTATGTCCCTCCCCCCTCCCGTTCGCCTGCTCTCGCGCAATAGAAATTGTAATTACCCAAAAATCGTGCAGTAATGCGGAAACAATTTTGCTTCCCCGCGCAGAGGAAATTCAAATGACCGAAAAAAAGCGAATTTAACAAAATGTGCAGAAAGAAAATGGGATAAAGAATGATAGTAATTAATTAGATAGGGGCCCCATAAAAACACACGTGAAGGAAAGGAAGTTTTCCCACTTCTGTCTTTTAAACCATCAATTCATATAGTAAGACTTAAATGATAATGCGACACAAAATTACGCCAAATGGGTGAAATATAAAAAAAAAAAAAAAGTTAAGCAATATTTTTACGACAATAACTAGCTATCATGTTATTACTAATTTTCCAAGTGAAAGAGATGGAAAGGAAAAAAAAAAAGAAAACGCAATTTTATTGTAAATTTCCAACTAGCACTCACGCGGGTGAATTGCGTGCAAATGTGCTTCGCTTCTTTTTGTATTTTAACTCCCCAGAAAAAGGAAAATACAAACCTGTGATTAAAATAAATCATCTTTAAGAAGGCGATATATAGCGATTGCAATGGCCAAGTGATAATCTTTTTCAAGAATTAATTTTTTTTTTTTTCTTTTTTACGTGCCATCCTGCTTTTTTCCATTCGTTCCATTTCAGCCACTTCCGATTTTAAGAGCGTTCGTAACGGACTTTACCCCCCCCCACCCCCGTCATATATATTAATTATGCGAATTCGGTTGGTGACTATTTTGCAACTCTTCATCCGCTTCGTTTCGCTTTTTTTTTTGTGAGACGCTTGGGAAATGAATTCCAACCGGTCGGCATTGCAGCATGTGCACATTTATACATTTATGCATGTATACATTTATATATGTATAATTTATACATCCATTTAGATATCTCTTTATGTATGCAACCCGTGTACCCCGGGTTCCGATTTTTCCTAAAACGTTAGCCTCGCGTTACAGACTAAACCAGTTTGTCAAAAAAAAAAAAAATTTTCTTTCAGATTCTCAAAAAAGAGAAAAAAAGGAAGCTTTTTTCGGCCTCGTAACAATTTTGACACGTTTTGCCCTTCGTGGCACTTGATGACCAGGCTGTCGAGTTGTTGAGTGGCATTTTTCGTCGCGCCGAGGTTTACGCCTTTTTTCTCGGCCCTCCCCGCGCAGCCGAAAGGATATGCAATATGACCTATACGCATAGTCCATTACGCATACATTATATCCGTTCAAGCTCATGCGCTCCAAGAATCAGCGCGCGCTTCGCAAGAGCCCCCACTTGGCATCTAGCCAAGGTGAGCCAATTATACATGTCCACTATACCGTTCAGCCCACGCGCAAATGTGGTAACTTCCTGCAACCGTTCTACGTATTGTACACTCATCATGATCGCGTAAAGAGGGGCTAAAAAAGAAAAACAAAAACAAAAACAGAAAAAAAAAAAACACATTTAGATATAACATAAGGATGAATGAAGAATCCACACAGGAACCACTAAGTATACCAGGTTACCACTACGATAAGAAGAAAAATCGGTATTATCTAATAGACAATGAACTGAAAAAGAAATTGAAGGAGGAAGAATTTGACAGACAAATAAACAATGCCAAGAGAAAAAATCGCCAGAGAAATGTAGAAGAAAAAGATGTGGTAATAAGAAGATTTCACAGGATACATGGAATAAAAGAAATGAAAAAAAAGAAAAAACAATCCAACGCGCATAAGTCAAATGTGAAACATAACGACAATCAGGGTCATATGTCTTTAGACACTAATGCGTGTCGTACATTTAGTAAAGAAAAAAATTTAGAACTAATTAATAATGAGTTAAATTTTTTAAAAAAATGCATTTCAAAAAATCAAAATATTTTTAATATACTGAAGAGCATCCGGAATTTCCATTTTCGAGAAAATTCCATTTTGAGTCTGCCTCCCATTTTTATTAACATCGCGTCGTACCAGTATATTCACGTGCAAGATTTGTGCGATCTTCATTCGGATAACGCTTCATCGTTCTGTCATCTGGGGGGGGGAGGCATGTCACCGCCGAGTGTGCTCCACCCGAATCTTCAAAATGGTCTCGACGCTGTGAGTACTCTCCGCAGCATCAGCAGCTTGAACAATCAAATTGAGGACGCGAATGATACGAATGGCGCGAATGGCGAGGGCGACGAGAATGACAGGGACAACAAAGATGAGGAAGACGGCACGCTCTACGTGCACGGAGTGAATGACCCAAGAACGGCCCCTTCTCCAAACCCCAAAAGAAATGACACCATGGAACTTAGCGCCGCCGACATTGGATTCTTCAACGTGTGCCAGAAACTGATAAGTGAAAATATGATAAAAGGCAGGACCTATTTGGACATAAGCAAAAACGAACCATTTAATGCGTACCAAAATTTCAGGAAACAAAGTACATATACTAACTCACCAGAAGAGCAAACGAGAAGTTGCGCTAATCGAAAAAAGAAAAATTACTCGAGCAAGAAAATACAGCAAATAAAAAATGAAAATCATATGTTCCCAGGGTGCGATGGTATAGGAAGTGGTGGTCTGCTTATTCCAAAATTGTTCGGACAGACACACGAAAAGGTAAATGCTCGTAGCATACAAAATTTTAAGTCTACCATAATTATAAATAGATACAGGGCTAATTTTTACTATTTTTATCACATTCCCAGTCGAACTTACGCTAACAGGCGTAGAAACAATAGTGGGAGTCCTTTCCGCAATGGGACCAGCACCTTTAATGCTAGCAACAGCACTAGCAACAATTTCAATTACAGTTATAGTCATGTGCACCGAAATAGGGACGAATATGACGACATAGGTGGAACAGTTGATATAGATCATGATGTACTCAGCCGTCCGCTTCCTTCTACACAGAACAATGCCTTATACAATGGGATATTTCAAGAAAGAGGTGGACGCAGGTTTCATGAGATTATGCCCGTTCGACATTTAGATGTAAATACGAACGAAACGAGGATTTCAAGAACCTACAAGGCAACGGAATCGTTTTTTCACCTATTCAGTAATCCACTTTATGAAGATTTTATTTTTAGTACCACCAAGGAAAACAACTCTTCCTTCAGCTTGGGAGCTATTGATATAAGGAACTTCATTCAGAAAGATAACAAGTCTCCACTAGAAGATATGATTCATGAGAACGTGTACTACAATACAGACACAAAATATTTTTGCACGTATTCTAAGGAGAACACTGAATTGTTATGCGTCTCGCCACAAATATTATCTCATTTTAGCATTTTCAATTCTGAATATATTGCCTACTCATCATATCCGAATATGAAGGATGAAAAAAGCTTCCTATGTATGTTTAACATCTGTTCTTTTTTTCAGCGCGATCCAAAAATAGTTACGTACAGTTTTGCGAGCGAAATTAATTATTTTAAGCTGTTTCCATCACTGCAAGATGGTTGCTACACAGGTCATAATGGAGGAAATGCATGGGACAGTGGTAGCCATACCATGAATGAGGATTATGCGTACTACCACCCTGATAACAAAATTGATAAAATTTTCATTTGCGGGTCTAATCCCTGCTTCAGTTTTAACGCAATAAAAAATGATGGAGTTCCGTATTGCATATGGGATAGCAAGAAATTAAAAGTCCATGACTTGTTATCCATGAACGAAGATTTATCATGTTATGTGCACAACATTTTAAGCGGAAGTCAGCCCCCATTTAGCAATTTAATTGGCTATTATGGCTCCCTAAAGAAGGAGCGATCCTTCCACGCGAAAAAGGCCAAAGAAAAACGAAAAGGCGAAATGGGAAATGATGTAGATGGGCAGGAACAAGCGAACCTAAACGAAAGAAGATCACCCTCGGATTATCATTACCAAAATGACGCACAGAAAAAGGGTTATAATAAACGAAAACATCCTAGTAAAGATCCAAATGAGGAAAATGACCATCTCCACGTAAGCAAAAATGAGACGACAAAAAAGCGAAATGACCATTTTGCAGACAAATCAAAACATCATATGAACAACCGCTCGAATAAGAACCACCACGGCCAATACCCATCAGGTCTACATAACTCAAATGAAAAAATGAGAAACAAGCATAATGGTGCCCCCCCCCATAACTGGTACCCATCAAATGCGGCCAAGTACAATGATAATAAAAAAAAAGGAATATGTTGTGAAAGTGTGAACAAATCAAACAACAATATTTTTCTGTGTTGCAATACAGAACATATATATTTGTGTGACTTGCGCTGTAATTTTTTAAACACCATTTCGAAACTGAAGCCGAATGAAGGATACGTAAATAAAATGTACTCATTAAGCAACAACTTTCAGTATATATTATCAAAAACTAATAATCATATAGGACTGTACGACATGCGCTATGCCCCTTGTAAACATAATGACGAGACAAAAAGCAGTTTGGTAACCTCTTATGATAGATTTATAGATAATAGTAACCTGAGAAAACACCTAAACGATTTTTACGTTATAGACAATGAACAGTTCCTAGTTTCTCTAGACACATACACAAATTCGGTTCATATATATGACATTATGAACACTAAAAATAGAATCATAAATTTGGATGGAAATTCTGATTATTCGATATACTCTAACATACACGCTTACAATAATTTGTCAAGGATACCCTACATATATTCTTCTCATAAATACGATGATGCTTATTATCATTACTACAAGAAAAAAAACAGTGAAACGAAAGCAACGGAAATTAAACATATGAATCATTTTAGTCCACTAAAAACGTATCCGCAAAAGGACCTATTTATAGGCTTAAATGTTCAATCCATTTTACCCCTTTTTTACGTTAAACAAAAGTATACCAAGCATAATTTCATTTCCATAAATGAAGGTGGCTTTATTTGTACCATAAATGTGTAAAAACGAGTTGTCATGAGGTAGAACTCGTTTTTACACATATTATTTGTTTTATCTATTCATAACAACATCCGAAGTAGTGTCATTTTAATTTTTAAAAATGAACCCGTTCCTTCTTTTTCTTTCTTTTTTTTTTGTTAACCAGTAAAAGTATCTGTATTGCCGTATCTGCACAATATCATGTATATTTTAAGATAATTCTATTTTTTTGGCGTATTTTTAATTAACATTTGCAAACCGAAATTTTTATTACGTGGCTTTTTTATTTTTTTCAAGTATTTTTTTTAAATGTAAAAGGCGGCAGTTCATAAAACGGCAGCGATACGGCGCCTTCTGCGGCCATTTGTAATTTTTCCTTTTTTTCTCCCCTTTTTTTTCTTTTTTTTTTTTGTGATGAAATGAAAACTTTTCATTATTAAATGATAAATAGGTAAAACTGGAAAACTTAAAATTATGTGCTTTAATTTTGAAAAAAATAAGTTCACTTGATCAAATATAATTTCCCATCCTCTGCAATCCATTTGAGATACACTTCGCAGTTAATCATTTTACCAAAATTAATGCAGAGAGTCTGTATCAATGGATAATGCAAAAAATGAGAATACTGATAATTGCTCCAATCCCTTGTCCCTACCCACAAATGATTTAAAAATAGAAGAACGTGATGATAAATCAAGAGAACATGAGTCCACTGATGACAATCATGAAGGTGTTGTAAACCAAAATGGCATTTACAGAACTGCTGTTTTTAATAAGAAGAGGATTAAAATTTATCAATACAAAACTTTCCCAAAAGATTATCTACAAAGCGTATACGAATTGTTGGGAAGTGAATTATCTGAACCATATAACATTTTTTTACTTAAAACGATTTTGAAGAACTATAGCGAAATTGCACTAATGGTATGTAAATCTTTAATGTCTGTTAATGAATATGCAGTGCTGCACCATTTGTTTTATTTTTATACATGAAAAAAGCGACAATTTCTTTATTTGTTTTTTTTTTTTCTTTATTAATGTTAGTGTTTATGTGATGAAGAGTGTATGGGCACAGTAATAAGCAAGATTACGACAAAATGTAAAAATGATGAACCAACGACCTTCGGATATATATGTAAAAGGAAAAAGAAAAAATACATAAATTTAGCGTGCAACATTGTTTCTACTAGCTCTACACATGAGTGTGCATCTATCCATGAAAAATTCGATTTGTTTCACTTTTTTTTCTTTTCACTACCTATAAATGTTAACAGGCATGATAGCAGTTCACAAATCTGTCAGAAGTTGTGGTCTAGGTTAGAAATTTCTTCAATGTTGCGTGTCAATATTTAAAGCATGCTGCGAAATCATAAACACGAAAATTTTCCATTTTTAGGCACATACCTATTAAATGAAAGTATAAAATTAATGCAAGATTTGTACGGCATAGATGAGGTACACACACCTTTACCGTCTGTTGTAAAAAATTAATCGTTCTGATCAAGCTTCATAATTTTGCATATATACTTATTTCCTTACTATTTTACTTATCCATTAGGTTCAGCTGGAAGCAGAAGCAACGAATAAACCTACATTACGTAATACCTTTTTTTTCATTTAAGTATATATTTCTGCATATGTCTGTATACCACTTAGTGCCATACTGCACATGACATTCTATGTTTGTCATTATAGGTTTCTATGAAAAAAACGGATTCATTAGAGTGAAAAGGAAGCCCTACTATTACTTAAGCGGTGTGGACGCCTTCAAATTAAGGAAAAAGATATAGAGAAACGCAATGTACAAAAGACACTCTGGAGTTAAGCATAATGCAAAAAGGCACAAGGTGTTCGTGTCCTTCTTTCTCTAAATTTTTCATTTTTTATATTAAGAAAAGATGCATCATTTAATAATTCTAATAACGTTTTCACGTTTTGTGTCCTAATTTGTCCTTACATCTTTTAAACAATACTAACATTTATGTTTCTTATAGTTTATTATTTTTTACACGTCCTATGAATTGATTAACATTATTTTAGTTTACCACGAAAGGTTGTAAACAAGGAATACATATGTTCTTCTTTTCCTAATTCAAATTAGAGCAAAAGAGTCCACAAACTTTTTTCTGTGTTTAAAAAAAACAAATCTATAAAATTTAATTTGCTTATTTTGTAAATTACTTACGAGTTCATCAAAAGAGGTTATCGCATGCTTCCTTACAGTGTACTTCGAATTATCCATTCGAAACTTCATTATTCTTTATAAAGAAAAAAAAAATTCTGCATATGTTAATGGTAAAAGGAAAAAGTTACTAAGGCGTTATTCAAAAAAAAGTTGTCTAAGGTGAAAATTATCTTTTCGTGCCTTGTCTGCATCTTTATGAGAACATATTATCCCTTAATACTCTTTTCTAAGCAGACATTTAATATTTCTTACATTTATTTACAAATTTACTGCTTAACTACAAATTATTGGAAAAAAAAATTCTTTTCTTTGCAATTTTGTAAAAACCGTTTAATGAAGTGCATATAAAATGACAGAAAAGAAATAATGGTAATATCTTCACTCCATTACATTTTAATTCTGGTCTTCAGTAACTCGTAGAATCTAAAATTTTTCTTTAAAATGTTTCTGTGATAATTCAATTGTGTACAAATAGTGAGGAGAGAAAAATATGTATTTTAAGAGATCAAGGAAAAAAACTATTTGCAAAAATATTTGATATACACATAATTTGATAAACGTTTATATTTACTCATTTTTGTACTTTTTATCAGATTTTATAAAAAGTTTCATGGTCTATAAAAATCAGAATAAGAATTATAAAGTCTACTATATGCGTGATAGCATAAAAGAACAATATTGCAATGTAGGATTCATTTTTGAATGAATAGATGCATAATAAGGGGTTATATAGAAAAGGTTTATGCAATTTTTTTTAAATAATCTGTGTTGAATAGATTATTTTGACGTTTCATGATTCATTTCTAATATTTCAGAAATTGAATACCCTTGAATAAAATGCGCTCTTCTTTAAGTGTTAAATTCATAAACGTTTATTAAGATTAAAATAGTTATAAAGGCATGATAACCCTGTTTTTGGTAGAAACTATCGTGAATGACTAATAAATCAGCAAATTTTCTTTCCCTATTAGATATGTTGTTTAACTTCATTTAATAAAGGTTGTCTTTTTTGAAAAGGGTAAAAAATATTCAAAGGCGAGAGAAGAATTATATTTAGAATAGAAGGACATTTGAACAGCTTTATTATTACTGTGCTAAGTTCAAGAAACTGGGCACGAAATTTTTATGCATATTAAGACAATTATTAGGAATTGTAAATGTTACTGATTTGTGAACAAAACTTATATGATTATTTAGGTTCAGAATGCTAATGTGCATGAAATTGCTTAAAATGTAATAACAGTTTACATAATAACGATTATAGTTATAGGATAGACAGGAAAAAAAATCCTCAAACTAAAAAGTACCACAGAAATGTGCTAAAACCTGTGCGATTTTGACAAATAGGGAAGGAAAGATTATACCACATAACTATAGTGCTGATTTATATTATTAAATATTTAAAATAGGCGACAGAATCTTTTAAATAGACAAGGAAGTCCATTCTTCTTTGTATATTTTAACAAGTTTTTATCTTGTATTATAAAGTTAATTCCCTATTGTTTTTAAAACCTAACGCTTCATTAAAAAGATCGTCTATTTAAAAAAATAATCATCTTGTGAATCCATATATTTTAGAATAAATTCCATTGCAACCTGCAACATAGGTATTTCGGTAAAAAAAAATTCAAAGGTATTAAGTTTTGTGAAGCATAAAAAAATATCAAAAAGTACTTCATGAATCAGTTACGTCCCTTGCAATAAAACATGTCATATTGTATATATATTTTCAGTTTGGACAGAATAAAGTCAACGGTTAAATGATATAACTTAAAAGTGCAATTGAATTGCGTAAAGAAAAACATAAATAAATGATTTAAAGAAAGACAAATGCGTTTCCATAAGTCAATATTCATAATATTCATCATAAGTTGCATTGTCGTTATATTTCGAATACAGAGTTGTCTATGAAAATTCAATATATAGACGAAATATTAGTGAAATATTCATTAACGATAACTCAGAATTAAAAATAGTTATTGTGTTTCTTTTAATACAAAGGACATGATTGAGATGCATAATTCTTTTAAATATATTTTTAATATAATCTATTATAAT
>NW_008481845.1:132526-140727 GCF_000524495.1 Plasmodium inui San Antonio 1 | reverse complement strand
TAAAAAAATATATATATATTATTTATTTTATTTTGAATTATTATTATGATATTTATTTATTAAATCATAAAATAATTAAAAATACAAATAAAGTTAAAATATAAAAATTAATTAAATTGTATAATAAAGACGATATTTTATAATCAAAAAATGAATATTAAGTAAAATCATACATTTATATGCTTTTTTTAATTTACTTAAATAGAATATTAATCAAAATAAACACTTACTTCATCTAACAAGTGTAGAAAGATATAAAAGTATATTTAGAAAGATAATTCTCAGGACTACGTGTTAATTTTTTGCTTCTTTTTAATAGTTGAACTTAATAAGTTCATTAGCAATATGATTTATTGCGTATGGTTTCTATAACCCTTCAAAGTATGGACAATTTTTTTCTTTATGTATAGTACTAAATGAAATGTAACGTACTCTTTACTTATGAATAGGAATATAAAGAATAAATGAATACATATTTGAATATGTTATTTGTTGTAAAATGATATATGTGAATGCATAGTACATCCTGAATATACATAATTAACATAATTTTCACTCGCAATTTTTATTTCTAAACCTTATAGATTTGATGTTTGCACACCAAAAAATGACTCTTTTATCATCTCCATAAGTTAATAGAAAAATATATTATTACTAAAAAGCTTTAAAGTATTGTTTTACCTATTTAGACACCTAAATAGATGTTCTACCTTTTGTCAGTAGTGTGTATTTTTGGTCTTGTCACCATGTTACACATTTTTAACAGTAAAATTTACCTTAATTTTACTGTTTTCCGTTATGATGCCTCCTCCTTATATTAAAGGATAACTTACATTTCCTTGATTTTTTAAAGAAATTATCTTAATTCTAGTCTTTTTAACTTTTCAATTTATTTCGACTTATAAAACACAATTATGCGAAAAACTCTTGCTTTTTTATGAAACTGCTGAAGTGTTCTTATAACATTAGTGTTATCTATACATAGAAAAAATGTATAAAACAAAGCTACTCATTAACGGTGCTTCGTAAAGACAATTTTAACATGTGCCAAAGAGGTTCATATAGTAATTTTTTCTAAATAATTTAATCATTAATTTCAATAAATAAGAGATATATTTGTTAAAAGTTTTCTTTATTGTTGTAATATTTTGTAAAGGCATAATAACGATCTAGCCAAGGTTGCAATACACTGTTCGCTAAACGATCTCAAGTGTAGGATTAGCAGTGTCATTACAACAATTGAAACGGTTAATATAATAGAATCGTTCATATGGTTAACAATTCAATAATCTCCCCAATCCTCCAAATTTTTTGGCATTATAAATTTTTAAAACCATATGCAACTCTATAGCTCTTTCAACAAAAGAAAGGAAAAAAATCATTTGCAACTTTAAGAATATAATGTTGTGTGATTAGTTATTCTATAAACATATGAATATTTTACCATTGTATTTATAAGTTTCTACTTTATATTGCATAGTCTTTGGTTTACGCTAATTGTATTTAACTGGATAGTCATAATACGAAGACATTTCTATGCAAAAGACAGGTCATATTCAACTACAATATTAAGCGTTTATATTTTTATTAAAACACTTTCGAAGATGTGCTTTATATGTTCGATTAAACCAATATATTATGTTTTCAATTTAACATTTACAATACAAACTTTTTGAGAGCAATATAGCCTGTCCTTTTCTTCAATTCCGAGCGTAAACCATACCCCAACATGTAGCAAAAAGAAAAAGAAAAGATAAAGCATAGAAAACATAGTTTTTGTTATTAAAAAAGTAAGCACTCCAATCTAATAAGTCGAATGAAGATCACAGAAATCAGAGCTACACAAATTCATACATATTATAAGTGAATTTTCCTTTTTGTAAATGGGTTTTGAACAAAGAAATATTTAATGTGTATGATTCGCAATAGATATGTGGGTATTTTTTTCATATAGCAAATATAATGCAAACGTGTGCAGTTCTTAGCACCTAATACTTTTTTTATAGTTTTTCCCTGTTTTCTGCAATTAGGCATTAAAGATTAAATTTTTTTAGGAGTATATAGTTAGAAAAAACATCACCCTATGTTAAAAATAGAAATTGCTCTTATTTTAACGTAAATTTTTTTTTACAATACCTTGACCTTTTGATTTATTCTGTAGACCTAAAAAAAAATTGTACCCCTTCAAAAGTTAAGTTTAAGGTTATGTATTTTCCTGTTTCTTTAAAATAAGTCATTCATATTTATTCGTTTTATTTTTCATAACAATGATCACTTGAAACGATTTTTGTTTTTTCTATTTAATATGGAAGGTGATCTTTTTCATTAATCTTGTTTTTTTTTTTTTTTGCAAACATTTTACACACTAGTATGAACACCTCAAGAAAATAAAAAATTCCTCTTCATGAGATGTCAACTTAAGTCTTAGGACGCTCAGACAAAATTTACACTACACATTTCACATTGCACTATTCTTAAAATTTTTTTTTTGCTGTGGTTAATGGAAATTTCACATATAGAGAAAACAAGAAATTTATGTCTTATCTCATTTCACCTTTTAATGTTTTTACCCAAGTGTACACGTACATGAAAATAGAAATTATACTTGAGATAATATGATTTTATAAATATATTGCTTTTTTTAACATTTTTTAAAAGAGAACACCCTTATGGGCATCCGTGTAAACACATAAAATTTTTAATTTTTATCAACTTCATCACTCAATTTCTTCAATTTATGTAAAAAAACTTTTAATGTAAATTGTATGTACATATAAGATAGGTAAAAAAAAAAATTCTTAAAGTTACATTTTAAATAATGCCTTTCTGTTCTACATTATTTTCTTTAAAAATTGAACATGTAAAAATGGAATTTTGGACAAGACAGCAAAATGCATATTTTCATAAAAATTTACACACATAATATATAATTAATGTTGTGTTTGTTGTATTTTAATATTTAAAGAAATGGTTTATGTGAAAAATGATAAGAATATATCCTTATCCTTTCAGCAAAAATGTTAAATCACTGCCAGATCCTCCGCCAGGCAGATCAAGAGAAATAAAGAATTTTGAATGCAAAAAATATAAAAATGACTATAGTTGGTTGCTGAAAGCGAGGAATAATTTGAAAAAATGTTTTCACTTATGTGATATATGCTCAAAAAAATTTAATTATATGAGATGTCTAGTGAAAAATTCAAATGTTCAGTATGAATACAATTTAAGTTACAACACTGCAAGAAGCAACCCTGAGGGTGGAAAAGAGGAAGTTGGCGAACATATGTCTATTGCCCATTTGTGTGGAAACCATAAAAGTTTTAAGCATAAGAACGAACTATGTGATGTAAAAAAAAACATACTTAAGATTAATAGTAATGCATCGAAAAACAGTGTAGATAGTAATCAAAGTATTACCAGCTTAAAATCAGCAAATGAGAATAGTATTATATTTAGCAATTCTTTAAATCATAACGAAACTGCTTGTTTGTCATTTAATGATGACGTCTTTATATTCTTAGATGATTATCCAGGAAAACATTCAAATCGTTATAAAAAAGATCAAGAAAAATGTGATCCACTATTGCAAAATGTGAACTCCTTAAAGGGTGATGATCTCATGTGCCCCAAATTTCAACCTGATGATACGATAATACACATAAAAAGACACTTTAAAAATAATGTATCCTATTTTGCCTGTAAGCATGTTAATATGAATGACCTGTACAATTTATATGACGAAGACGCCAAATATGACAGCATAAATATTTATATGTGCGACAACAGTATGGAAAGCTTCTCTAAGAATGATTGTGCACTAAATTTAAGTGAGGAAAAGGAACCATTTAACTTAACACAACCAATTATCATCACTGAATTTCATGAAAAGGATGAAGAAAAGGAGCAAAGTCAAGAATTAGATGACTTGAGAAACGAAAGTAACGACAGTCATAGATATGAATCTTTAAAGAGACATGATTTAAATGAAGATATTAAGCACATTGATCTCAACCTTGAACAAAATGGAAATTGTGAATTGTTTAATGTTACCCATTTTTGCGTGAACGAAGAGTTTGCTGCTTTATATGCCTCAGGACAACCTGATAAAAATTGTAGAACTTACATCAAAAACGACACGATCGGCAAAATCAATAATAATGGTATGAAGAAGCAAGACAAAATGGAAAATCTAAAGAAAAATAGTGAGAAGTATGCGCATAGAATCGATGATAATTGTAAAAATAACAATATAATTCAAAAGGAGGCGTTTGAAAGAATGAACATGTACACACATTTGTTAAACAAGGAAAAAAAAACAAGAACGTTAATAGATGAATTGCGGGAAAAACTGATGAAGAAGAAAAATTTATATCTTGAAAGTCATAGTGAACAAAATAAAAATAGATCAACAGATACGACACAAGAAGAGGAGAAAAAAATAATCGCTGAAAAATGTGTCGAGCATTTGGCGCCGAATAACAGTACAAAGTATTCTAAAGAAACGCAAGGAAATAGCGCACCCCCCGTAGCAGGCAATTTGAATGCATTAGGTATTTATAAAAGGCATAACGTAAATGAAAAAAAGACAATTAACAATGTTAATATTGATGAATTTAAGAGCAGACTTACAAACGGTGGAAACTTAATTCTAAACATTGAGGGGGGTACCTCGAAGGGATTAAAATCAATATACAGTGAAGCAAAAAATGTGAAGGGAATATCAACCTATTCTGATGAGAAAGAATATGAAAAACATGTTTATAATAGAGAAGGTGTTGGTCATGTAAAGCAGGATGTAAATATCATTAAGGGAAGAAATCAAAGTGGCTGCAAGATGAGCAGTTCTGTAAAATCCCATAAAGGATTCAAGAATAATGTGGAGAAAAATAATTACGATATAGAAATAAAATCTTTCACCATTGATGACAAGGAAAAAAGGAGCAATTTAAAATTGTTAGAACAAATAAAAAACTACAAGCTCGTGGAAGAAAACAAAGAAGGAGGAATTCGCTTTAACGGGGACTACACTCGTTCTGACAAAGAAGGAACAGAAGAGATATGCGAAAAAAATAAATCAAGAAATGTTCCTGAGGATGAAAAATTACATATAACCAGAACAGACAAAAGTAAAAAAGGTTATAAATCGGAAATAATTGCAGGGAGAGAAGAAAAAACATATTTCACCGATAGTAACTCTAAAAAGGTGGAAGTTAGGAGTGGTAAGGAAAACTCATTTAATTCGAAAGGTATCTGTAGGAAAAGCAGAAATGCAATTGGAATGAACGAGGAAAATATAGTTAAGAGACCCTTGAAAGGAGATGAAAAGGAGAAGGGAAATATAATTTATGGGAAAAGAATCAGTGATAAACACAGCATCGATAAAAGAAGCGATGATGAAAGTAGCACCATTTTAAGACACGATATATTCAACTCTTTAACGAAAAATTGCAAACCAGGATTAAAAAATGAATTGAAAGATACTAACAGAAGTTCTAAGAAGGAAAACTGCAACCGAAGTGGAGATAATTTGCCGACTTCCAAGGAACAGGAAAATGGTTCATCAAATATGTGGAGCAAGGATATGTTCATATCTACTAAGAGCAACACTAAATTGGGGAGCAACGTGAATAGTAATAAAGACGACTTAATGAAACAAACTAAAATGAAAGGATATTACGTGAAAGACAAAATACATGTGAATCAAAGTAAGGGTGAACGCACGGAACAGGAGGTGGAGTCACAAGACAAAGCACAGGCCACACGGGACAGACCCAGAGAGGCGGACAAATTAGAACATTGCAAGAGGAAAAACGGTGAGGAATGTTCACCTAATGGTATTTCTATTTTAGGAAGAGAGACAAAAAATTATGCAGAAGGCAAGAAACAAAATGAGACACACAGATGCGAATCCGAAGAAAGATTAACTACAGAACTGAAAAAAAAATTAAGTAACATTTTAAGCTCATGTACGAATCGTAACAGAATAAATATTCACAACAAAATATATGCATCGGAGATGGAAAAAATCAGAATGGATAACAACAAAATGGCATATATTAACAATAATTATTTTTTTAATGTTGACAAGGGTAACCACTTTGAGAATTGCGAAGAACAAGTAGGAAAAAATTGTTCAATGAAATATAATTTTAAAAAACTGGACTTACAATTCTGCAAAAGTAAAAACGATTTTTATAGCTTTAACTATATGAGCAATGTCTTATCATCAAGCAGCTGTAGTGTGTCCAAAGAATACATTTCTAGGGAGAGCTACGAATCTAATATTTTAGATGAAAAAATTAATAAACTAAATGAGTTAAGAAAAAAGTATTTATTAAAGAAATATTTAAATGCAGTTTTGAACAGAAGTCAAAATCATCTTGTGGATAGTAGAAGAAGCAGAAAAGTGTGCAACATGGATGTTCCCAAGTTGGCTTACAATGCGGCAGAGAATAAAATTGGTGAAAAGACTGACCCCAAGAAAGAACCACTTGGGGGAGACCTACATTTTAAACAGAGACCTAATGAAAAATTAAAAATTTGTAACAGGGATACTAAACTATGTGAAGCACCTCAATCGCCAAAAAAACAGGATAAAATACCGAAACCATTAGCTAGTCAGTTGGAAATGAATTCAGTCTCGCGCTTGGAAAAAACACAATCGTATCCATTTGAGGAGTTTAATTTGTAAACACTTTTTTTTAATTTCTTCGTCCCAGTGGTGCGTTTCAAGCTTAACTCTTTAATTAGCAGTTTAGCGATATGTTTAGCGATCTGTTTAGCGATCTGTTTAGCTAGCAGTTTAGTTAACTGTTTGACTCCTTTTCGCTCCCAGAATTTCGCAAGAAATGGACGTCTTTAAAATTTGTTAAAATTTTGTAAGTTGTCACCTTGAAACTAGAAAGGAAGAAATTGTTCCATTTGCACAACACATTTTACCTACAACGTCAAAAAAAAACTATTGTTATGAAAAGAGGTAAAATGCTTAATTTAATCTGTGACGTTTCTTCACAGTTAAATATGGGCGCCTCTGTATATTTAATCAATCCAAGTTGTAAACACATCCACGTATGCATACACCATACATAGCCCACCTCCCTTCTTTAGTACTTGTGACAATTCGCTATAGTGTGTGCGCTTTTTAATTTTAACCTTTATATTGTTTTGCATTTATTTCGATGCTGAATGGACGTATAATTATTGTGGTGCTTCTTTTTTTTGTGAAAAATTTAATTACCTCCTGCCAGGAGTGTAAGAAGCTTTACCCACGGCTCCTTTAACAATTGTTATAGAAATGGGAAAAAAAAATGCTCTCAAATTTTTACAAACTTCAATGCGTTCTTTCTTTTTTTCTTTTTTCACACGTGACGTAAGATACGTAATGGTAACTTCCGAATCAGAGACACGTTATAATTACTCCCTCCGCCCGCGCATATCGCGCGTATTTATAGGAATGACGTCGAAATGGAGATTCACAGAGAAATTTAAAAAGGGGGGAAACATACAAGTGTAAACACTTCGGAACGTGCAGAAATAGAACTAAAAATTTGGCGGCAGTTCTTTTCTTAGTACACAATTTGGAAAAGTTTCCCTTTTAGATTAACTCGTTCTAAAATGCTAAACGTGCAAAATGTGCTAACTGGAAAAAGAATTGTATTCAATGAAGCAGCTCGGAAGGGGGAAAAAAAAAGACAGGTGATTTTTTAATCAGATGGTAGTTTCCCTAGGAAGGTACCTTTTTTAATTGCCCCACACTGTATTGTTAATTACGAAAATGCGCAGTCACGTGAAAGGCACATTTCAACTTAGGCGTTCACATTTATGAATAGCATAAACGGTGTGGGGGTATACACATCTTGGTTCGCTTCGCGGCAAGCGCTTTTGTGCACGTGTCCTTGGAAAACGAAGAAGGGTAAACAGAAGAAAGGGTCCTGTCCTGATCACATGCTAAGCGCACCCGTGCCGGAAGAACCATTCGATGCCCCTCTGGTTGACTCAGCTGAAATGGGTGTACAGGTGCACGGAGGGGACCGAACTTAGCAGACAACACGAAAAGGAACCCTTTTCTTTTTTCTGCCGACCACAACCATTTTTTTAAGAAATTATTCAAAAAAAAAACTAAACGGTTTAGTCCTAAAATTTCACTCGTTCTTAAGTTTGTTATTTTTTTGCATTTTAAACATGAATTTGAAGAACGGATT
>NW_008481845.1:86380-132070 GCF_000524495.1 Plasmodium inui San Antonio 1 | reverse complement strand
AAAAATGTTAGTAGTTTTTTTTTTCTTACTCATAATTATAACAATTTTTAACTATTTTGTTGCTTCATTTCTCTGTGGCGACATGGAGCAAAATCGTTCGCTCATTAGCTCATTGGACCATTCGATTATCAGCTCATTCGATCCTCGCGCTGCGCCGCGTCGATTTCCGCACACGACGTAGTGTGACTGCCTGCAAATTAAAGGCAACAAGTATCCAGAATTTTGTTTATAGCTTCTCCTCCCAGCAGGTGGTCAGGTCATCTAAAATTTAGCGCGTGTTGAAAAAAAAGCTGTTGAAAGAATTACACATATACACTACTACTATTGCATTTGCTGTTCGTACGTACATACATATGCATATATATATAGTGTTTGGAAAAAATTCGCCATTTGTGGCTCTTGGGAAAAAATTCGTCTTAAGCAAACTTCGCATCTTCGTAGAGTGTGATCATTTGATCCCCTTGACTTGGACTACGCGATAAGTTTTGTTGGCCCCCTTTATTACTTCATCTCATCACTTATTTTTTGTACTGGCCGGGCGTAATATAGCACGCACACACGACACATGCGGCTTCGTCTTCTGCTTCTCCTTCTCCTCCCCCTCCGCCTAGACGTTGTATCCCTTTTCACGCAACAAGTCTTTAGCCTTTTCAACAAATACGCTATCGTCGGGTCCAGCAAATTTAATGTAATGTGCAATTTGGTCCATGGTCCAATTTGATGGAACCTTGCCGCCTAAGTTCATTTGAAAATGTTCTTCATTTACTACTGGTGCTACTTGATAGTCCGTGACTCTGGGGGGTTCGTCTTCCTTGTGCGTTCCTGGCAGCATTTGCATTCCCTCGGGGAGGGGAGAGTTTGGGGTTGGTGGAAGAAATCCGTTGAATTCTTCTGCCATTTTTGATCAAATTTTGCGATTACGAGATTGCGAACCTGTTAAGTATGGTATAGATATAAGTGTAGCAGTACACGTAGGTAAAGAGACTGCGCAGCAATAAAGAGAGTTCAACTGCTGGGAAAGTTTTGTCTCGTATAATATAATGCCTTATTATACGTGTAATACTTTTGAGTCAGGTCAAAAGGTATCGTAATACCTATATATGCTCATAAGAAGGAATAAACTATTTCGTTAAAGGAGTAAAATGAGTGACAAAAAAAAAGGGAGAAAAGAATCCCAAAAAATTAAAAGGTTAAAGGGTTTGGATGGTACAGCATTTATGAGGAGCTTCAAAAATTTACAAATTCTGAAAGAAGTTTTGAATTTGCTTTTTTTTTAAAAAAGGAATTTATAAAAAAATAAATTAAAAAAGATAAAATAAAAAAAATATTTTTTAAAAATAATTTAAAAAAAAATATATATTTTTTTAAGAATATATAAAAACATTAAAAAAATGGATTGTAAAAAAAAAAAAAAAGCTGGTTAGCTAGCTAAAATTCTGTGCAAAAAAAAAGGGAGTAGAATTAATCTGTACATGCAGCAACAATACAACAAGCCATATTAATATTTCTTTCTCACAACTTAAGAGAATTCCATAAGGTATAACTACATGGTTGACTGCATTTTTCATATACAATAGTTTTCTTTATACGAATAAATAAGTACAGAAAAAAAAGAAAAAAAATACACCATGTTTTTTCTGGCTAAATAATACCTACAAAAAAGTTGTTATTATTTATCGCTGATAGAAGTAAGCTTGAACATGTAACACTTCATTTTGGTGTATACTTTTTTTTTTTTTTTAAGCATGCTAAAAGCGAAATATTAGCTTGGAGGGTAAATATTCACGCTTCCCGAATTTGCTAACGTTTTACATGTAAACGCATTTGGTTTTACGCATATACGGATTTATACCCCTTCATATGCATATACGCCCATATATATGCAGCATTTCGTGAACATGCATTTTTGCAGAAAGGTAAGGAGACGCAGCATGTTACGCGGTACGCGACAATCGTACAGCATTGTACTTAGCTTTTTGACCCCCCAAAGTAAAAAAAAAAATAAAATAAAGCTCACAAAAAATAAGAGAAAAGCGAAAAAGCTAAAAGCAAAAGAGGTGTTTTTTTTTTCAAATTAATTCTCTCGCAAAAATGATTGCATTAAACAAAGAGAGGGAAGAATGCCAAATGAGCCACTTAAGCGATTGCATATGGAGCGCAGCATTCTGTATTTTTTAACACGACGAGCTGATGCATTTGATATAAATTTGAGCTATTATAAAAAACACGTGAAGGGGGGCAATCCTTCGCTTTTATTTTATCAATTATGTAGGTAGCAACTTTGCATATGGGCGCAAAGGTAAAAATAGCCGAACAAGGCTATTTTTTGCACGTCTCTTAGCAGCTGCAACGTATATCATCATATATGTATTTTTATTTTTGTCCCCCTTTTTTTAAACTGCACAAAATTGCTCCAAGGTGATCTATTTCAATTCGCATTTTGAATAAAAAAAAATATATATATTATATCCGCATAATTCCCCCTTTACATGATAAAAAGGCACTTGGCGAATTTATGCCATTCTTTAAAATGTAGAAGCACAATTCAACTGCAAAGAGGCTTGAGTCGTTTCACTTTACTACGTAACTACATATATACATTGCAGACCGTGGGATAATCCAGACATGCTAAATTCCCGTTATGCTCATATTTTTTCAAAATCTCGTAGTGGTGAAAATAGAGCACTCTTACTTATACAGTTCTTTTAAAGCGCTACGCATTTACTCATTTGGCAATTTGCGGAAGTGGATAACACGCACAAATAGTTTTCCTTTTTTTTCCTTTTTTTACGTAATCACCCAGCTAAGGTGACATCATCTGTGGTCAATTTTGTCCACACGCAAAATGAAGTTTCGTAGCATGGAACTTTAAAACGTTCATGTGCGTCGCGTGGATTGGGTGAAGAGGAATTGTATTATTCATCACAAAGTGGGATAAATTACCCCCTTGCAGAATTATGCAACAAGGATCTTTTAAGAAGACATGCTTAATATAAGCGCTGGTTTATCTTCCCCCATCCAGGTGTTATTTAAACTGCCGCGTAGTCTACCATTACGGGCATTATAGCTCTCCGTCCATTGTGCATGTTCATCCGGAAAAGCGCGTTTTATAAAGACGTCGCAGCAGCTTTAAAATGCCTCAAATGTTTAGACAGCAGCTATAAGTTCAGCTGCGTTAAAGGGTAAGTGATAATTTGCGCTAGTTGCACACACAACCCGTTTTTTTAGAAAAAGTGTTACAAGAAAAAAAAAAAGAAAGAATATCTCTTCAGATAAAACTCTTCCCAATTTGAAAAGTCTTAAAATATACAATTTTTTTTTCCTGCATATGAACAGGAATTCGTGCGCGCCAGAAAAGGGGCCAACTTGTGTGCACGCGTGGGCAGATGATGCACAAACAGACGGACCCAAGCGGTGCACAAATTTATAATTTGAAAAGTAAACGTAAAAATAAATAACAAAATAAACAATTGTGGATGGGTCCACCGAATGGCGTGCTTGTGGGTAGGGCAAGAAAAAAAAAAAAAAAAAAGAAACAGTGTTTTTAGAGGCATACTCGGAAAGGGGCGTGGCAAAAGGGGGGCTGCAAAAGGGAGGCTACAAGATGGAGGCTACAAGATGGAGGCTACAAGATGGAGGCTGCAAAAGGGAAGCTGCAAAACAGGCGACCGCCCCCACCCCCCCTGTGCGCTGCCCTGCGAGGAAGGCACAACTCGAAAGCTACACATCTGCACCACTTTAAAACAGCAAAGTCTGGGCCGCTCTCCTCTTCAGCAGATTATCAGTCTGCTCGCGATGGAGCTCAAACAACTCATTCAGTGAGACGAACTTTTCGACACTCAACAAATTATCCTTCACGTATTTGCCATTAATCTTTTTAACGATAATTTTGTCGTGAACCAGACTTAGAACAACTTCCGTTCTCCCGAATGTGTAGACACCTCTTCGGCTTTTCTTCCAGCCTATTTGGCTATTATGCGTATTGTGCCAATCCTTCAGTTTTTTATCGATAGGGTCAGAACTGTTGGTGACATAACACTTTTTGGGCTTCCCTAAACGTATATTTACATACGTTTTGGGATTTCTAAAACAGGTGGATGGTTCAAGGTTCTTCAAGGGAGTGTCATTGTGTTCTTTTTTTTTAGCTAGCAGGGTTCTTTTCGATGGGGATGGAGAATCAGAAGCCTTCTTCACCTGTCTCTTGAGCCCGTCAGGTGAGTTATGATTATCTTCCCCGTGATCGCTTTGTCTATGTCCACTTCGTCCATTTTCTTCCCTCCTCTCCAATGCACTAATTTTGTCCGACCGATTATTCACTGCGCTGTTAACGCTCCTTCCTTTATAAACCGCCTTTTTATTCACTCTGTCGTGATGGTTCTCGCTTAATTGTGAGTGATGACCATGTTGGTGATAACCGTGTTCGTGATAACCGTGTTCGTGATAACCGTGTTCGTGATAACCATGTTCGCGATCACCACGTGCGTCGCTGACCCCCCCTTCGTTGGCCTTCCCGTAAGGCGTGAAATTGTTGGCATCATATGATTCATTAAAAAAGGAGTCGTCGTTATTATTTTCCGCGTCGTGCTCCCCGGCAAATTCGTCTCTCACGTCTTCGTTTCTTCCAAAGCTGAAATCGCTCTCTATGTCGTTCTGTCCATTCCTGGCGCTGCCATTATCTCCGCAGTTGTAGCGGCTCCCCCCGCTGGCATTCCCATCATCACTGTTCGACGACATGGAGGAGGAAATAATTTTTTGATAATCGGGGGTAGAGTTAACAATACCTTGAGACGAACTGTCTAGTAATAACTTCAACTGCTTTGCCTCTCTCTCTAAAAGGTCCTTGTTCTTATTAGGCACAACCGTGACTGTCAAGCTTTTAGGTTTGTCCTCAGGGATTAGGTAAGACGGCAGTCCATAGAGGTTTTTTCTTTCACTGTTTAATTGCAGGGGCAAAAAGTTGTTGGTGGGTTGCTGCATCTGTTTGGGCAAAAACTTGGGAGGCTGGAAAAAGGGGGATGTCGATCCAAGGGGGAATGGATTATTTCCTAGAGGGTCCTTTACGGCGTCCTTGTTTTTGCTTAGTGGCTGAATGTATGTGCCTATGATTTGGGGCAGCCCTAGTTCATACAGGTGTTTTACGTTTTTGTTCTCTGGTCCCGGCTGTTGAGGGTGCAGCGGCTGTCCCGAGTGGTGCGGTTGCCACTGCTGCTGTTGCGGCTGCTGCGAGAGGGGGTGCAGCTCGGCGCCCTTGGCCCTTCTACCATTCCTCAGCATTGAACTCGTCTGCTGGCATAGGCTTTCCAAATTTAAGGATGGCTTCACGGGCTTGGGTAGGATGTGCTGAATGTTCTTGTTCAGGTCCAGCATTTCCAAGTGGCTAGCATCTAAATATTCATACCTGTTATTTTTTACTCCTTCATTTGGCTGCTCCATTTTTCTTTGGTTATTTAGGCTAGCTTCATATCCCTCCTTTTCATCATTCGCTTTTCCTACTAGGGCAGCAGGACCTTTTGGGAACATGAAGTGGCCGCCGGGGAAGTTCACTGGATGCACGGCCCTCATAGTAGAGTGAGTTTTGTTTCCTTTTTTTCTTGGGTGGTTTGAATGTCAGCTTTGTTGGGGTTGCTTCTCATTCGAGTACACCTTAGCGGGTTGTTTTTTTTGAAAGTAGTGACAGTTATGTGTGCGTCTATCTATCTCTATGTAGGAAAGTAGATGCATACGTGTGTGTGGACGCCTGCAACGTTATGTGAGCATAATGCTGCGCTTCCCTTTTTGCGACAGGGGTTTAGTCCGAAGAACATTTCCGTCCTGGTGAAATTCTTCCGGTGCACTGCTACGCTATCGTTCAACAATACGAATATTCAACACTGTAATCGTTTGCAAAGTTAATGTGTACTCGTTTTTGTTTTCATTTAATTAAATTATTCCGCAGAGTGTAATTCAAAAGAGGCCTCCAATAAACAAACTTATGGGGCAGCTTCAAAATAAAAATAAAAAGGGAAAGAATGCAGGTTGCTTGTGTGTACACTATGCGGGGAAGAGGAACAAAAACAAAAATTCACAGAAAAGAAATGCACTACGATCACGCGTTTGTGCAAAACAAATGGCAATACGCTGTTGTGCAGATCATACCCTGCAGAATGCTCCAGAGCCTACATAAAACAAAAAGAACCATTCGAATTAATCTTAAAAATATTTTTTGAAGATTTATTTTTTAAATCACGTTAAAGGGACGAAAAATGCCTACGTGTCTGTGAACGTATCTGTGCACACTGCTGTGCACGTTGCTGCTACTGCCGAAGGCAAATATTGTAGGAATTTTAGTTCCACTTTATGTGTAAAAAAAGAAGAAAA
Source organism: Plasmodium inui San Antonio 1 (assembly GCF_000524495.1). Classification (NCBI taxonomy): domain Eukaryota; phylum Apicomplexa; class Aconoidasida; order Haemosporida; family Plasmodiidae; genus Plasmodium; species Plasmodium inui. The sequence goes on along the minus strand of NW_008481845.1, from coordinate 125,713 downwards.
AAAAAAAAGCAACAAACGTAAGTGCATATTGTAGAAATATTTTGCATCTTCAAAAATTGCACACACAATTTTGTAAAAAAAAAAAAAGAAAAAAAAAAAAAAAGAATAAGCTAACTGCATATAAAGAAAAGAAAAACATTGTAGGCTTTTTTTTAGAACATTTTCACAGTTTAAGCTTTCACGCCTTAAAATTGGAACCTCATTTTCCAGTTTTCAATCGTACTCGTGTACAACATGCATATGTGCGCTCGCATATGTATTCCGCTTGTTTCCCATTTTTCCAAAAGACACGAGGAGAACGTTGATGTTGCGCACACCACGTGGGATTGTTGTTGACATGTGTAGGAAAAAATTCTGCGATGGTAGTTTTTTTTTTTTTTTTTAACATGAAAATAGCTGTTTTGTTGCTAACATCAAAATGGCTGTTTTTTTGCTAACATAAAAATGGCTGTTTTGTTGCTAACATAAAAATGGCTGTTTTTTTGCCAGGATGGAAATAGATCTTTCCGTTCCTTTTTTCTTAAAAGACAACCGATTGAGTAACATTTTGGCTTCCTGCTGGCGCGGCGTGCCGTTTTACCTGCACGTGTCATATTTTTCATAAAAATGTCATGAAGGAGTCATGTAATTTTTGAAAAAAAAAAAAAGGCTTGCTCATATTGGCATATTTATGCGCACCCTGTCGGCGTGCTGGTCTGGCTAACTCTGTTGCAACTTTGAGAAGAGAAATTACCCATACGTTAGAATACGGACACAGTCACAACGCTAATGCGGTTTTATCAATTCAGTTTCGAAACGGATAAAAAGGAAGAGCAAACTGAGGCGAAGTTTTAAAAGTACAAAGTGAAAGGAAGAAGGGCGTTCAGAAAAGGGGTCATCCCTTTGTATACATTTTTGGTACTTCCTAACAAAATGGGTAAGTCTTTTCGCTCTTCTTAACTTTGAAACAAATCGGAGAAACAAATTATATTCGAAAATTACCCTCTTCGAGTCGTAAGTGTGCAGGGATGGTGAAAGATTTCCGAAAAATGTACTCCTCTTCTTTCTAACTACTGCTAGCAGTTGGAAGAATGCTGCAGTTATGCGGGGCGCTATGTGCACATTTGTTTTGCTTTTCTTTTCTTTCCTCTTGGTTCCCTTTTTTTCGTTTTTATTTTTTTCTCATTTCTACACGTTAACAAATGCGCTCGTGACGCTTTATGAAGAACATCAATCCGACGTTAGCATAGAGGGTGTGCCACACGGCTAGTGCTTATTCGCACATTTCTTTAATTTTTTCTTTGTGTATACATATATGTAATGTACCAGTGTAGCATTAACTGGATGCAGAAAAAATTTCTCGATCCGACGCATATAAATACATAACAGTTCGAACAAAATGGGAATTCCTGACCGTTGCCGAGAAAATGGTACTTCAATTTTTTGTAGCTATTTTAAGATTTAGAATGCCATGTTTTTTCTTTACGCTGCGCACGAAAAGGGTTTCCCCCGATGCAGGTGCAACTCTACTCCGGCTTTTCCTGACTTTTTAAAAATCGACTGTTTTCTTGTTAGAACGGTAGGAAGTGCACTTTTTCTGTTACTAAGTGTATATGCATATATATATATATGTATACATATATACATTTTAACGCCTGGGTGATTCGCAAGTGGAGGTATTCTATCGCATTTCCGGGCCAAGATTAACGGCGTAACACCTGCGCAGCCTTATGGCAGTTTTGCCCTCGCGCCTAGTGCTCATTATGTAGCATCAAGATGTACGCGCGCGAGAGAAAGTTGCCACATACCTGCGTGCATACCTATGTGGGTAGGTAGATACATGCGCATGCGGCGTACGTTGGTAGATACCTACATACATCGGTATTCTGACTTTCCCGCACATCTACCCCCTTGACCATAAGCAATGCGAAGTAACGATGGGCGGAATGCAAAAGGGACTCGGGCTCGCAAAAGAAAACAGCTCTGAAGAGTAACAACTCTGTGTACCTAGCACAATTCTGTGCACCAGTATTTACGACCCGGAGAGAGAAAAGGAGATTCTTCTTCCGTTCAGTGACCTTATGGGGAACATCCTGAATCGGTTTATTTTTAATAACCCCGTCGAGGGGTGCTACGAAAAATTCCCCTTGGAGTTTCTTTTTGTTGAAAGGCCGAGCGGGGACAGAATTGCGGCCCACTTCATCAATAGGTGCGTCGCAAATACGTATATACGCATGTATATATATAATACATACATACACATATACGTGTGTGCACGATTGGACAGTTCCTCTTGGCTACGGGGTGTCCTCTTTCGGCCCGTCGCCAAACGCACACCCTGTTAACAATTTGACGCCCCCTTTTTTCCCCTTAGGAAAGCCCCACTAACCATTTTGTTCTGCCATGGCAATGGTGAGAACATCTACATGCTGTATGATTACTTTTGCGAGGCGTCCAAAATATGGAATGTGAACGTTTTCTTGTACGATTACCCCGGTAGGCCCAAAAGACGGAGTGGGAGATATGCGTGGAAGCGCGAACCTTTGATCTGCGCCGCGCACGTGTTTTTGCCATCACTGCTTCCATGATTCGCTTTTTTGGTATTTTTCGTATTTTTCGTATTTTTCGCATTTTTTGTATTTTTCGTATTTTCCGCATTTTTCGCATTTTTCCCCATTTTGATACCTCCTTTTACCTTTTTATGCTCCTTCCCACCTTAACTGTTCATATTTTTTCCTGTTTCACAAAATGGAACGCGCGCAAACAAAAAAAAAAAGGATACGGAGAGAGCACCGGAACGCCCAACGAAAAGAGTATGTACCAAAGTGGAAGAGCAGTGTATGAGTAAGTCCTATTTTTTTATTTTTCTAAAATGCCTCGACGTGTACTCATGGTTGCCGCAGCGCTTCATTAGTACCGCTTCATTCACACCGCTTCATTCACACCGCTTCATTCACACCGCTTCATTCACACCGCTTCATTAGCACCGCCTCATTCACACCGCCTTTCGTTTCACTTTTCCGGCAGCTACATGGTGAACGAGCTAAAGATAAAGGCAGAGAGCATTGTGCTGTACGGGAAGTCCATAGGTTTGCAATATGAGAAAGCACGAATGATGGCACCGCGTCTGTCACTGTGCCTGTCACGCTGCAGATGGGGATGACAAAACGGAGCAAATCGCACGTGCAAACTTGGAGTGTTTTTTTTTTTTATTATTCCCCTTTTAGGTTCCTGTGCTGCGATCGACATAGCCATCGAGAGGAAGGTAAAGGGCATAATTCTGCAGAGCGCCCTAATGTCCCTCCTAAACATTTGCTTTAAAACGCGGTTTATCCTGCCGTTCGATTCTTTCTGCAACATAAAGAAGGTATATCCCCCCACCCCCGGCGCTGCTACGAGTGGCTCCAAGTGTGCCGCGTCCCACGGGAAGGACGTGCACACATACGCATGTATATATATATGTGCACATATACATATATATATATATACATGTGGTTGTACATGCCGAAGGCGCCAAAACACCAAACCGATGTCTTTTTTACCTCCCCCAGATCGCCATGGTTCCCTGCTTCGCCTTCTTCATCCATGGCACTGACGACAAGATAGTCCCCTTTTATCACGGACTGGTAAAAACGGAACGGAGAAAAAAGGGGAAAAATCGCGCAAATTGTTGCAGTGTATCATGTGATACGTGTGCTTCCTCCTTGTAACAAAGCTGGGTGTATCGACTCGCTTGTGTCGGCAAAATTGTGCACGTCGTTTTGTCCCACGCGTGAAAGTCGCCACGATTAACTCGCTTCACTCATTCGCGCATTTGCGGGGATGCTTATTTTGCCCCTTTCCACGTCCCAGAAAAGCGTAACACGCAATTTTTTCATTCCATTTGATTTGCTTTCATTTCATTTTTTTTTTTTTTTTTTCTTTTTCCCCACTTTCCCACCCGAAGAGCCTCTATGAAAAGTGCAGACTGAAAGTGCATCCCTACTGGGTTGTCGGCGCCAAGCACAATGACATCGAGCTGATTGAGAACAAGAAGTTCAACGAGGGAATCAAATCTTTTTTGAAGTTTCTGCGTAATGTGTAGCCGTCCCTGAGCATATATATACCCCTTCGCTTTATCTCGCCTTTCACTTCACTCCATTTTCTTGAAAGCGCAGCTTCGTCGCGGTGCCCATATAATTCCCACGGACCCGCGATGATGTCACAACGCGGTGGCCCCTACTCATTTCAAAACTCTACATATTTGCAAGTGTGTATATAAATGGCGGACTCCTCCTGGACGTGCGCCACAAACCCAACTATAGCACACCTGTTGCGCAAATGAAAAATAAAATAAAAGCGCACAGCTTTTTGTGTCATGGATGAAGATTAAACATGTAGGTACCCACCTACGTCGTACGCTGAAAAGGTGCGGTTTTCACGTTTGAAATGTATGCCGGAGGGGGGAGTCGCACATATCCGTCCTCCGTTTAGGTCATCCTTGCTCGTTTGGCATTTTTTACATTAACAACAAACCTTTGTATGTGCAAGGGCATTGTTACAGGGGAGGTACACAAAAAAAAAAAAAAAAAGGCGACAAGGCAAAAAGGTCGCTTTTGCCATTCCTAAACAAACGTGCGCAGAAAAAATTAAGTGATGTTTTTGCTGTGGGATGGTCCTACGCAAGGAGAGAGGAATTGATGTTGACCTTTATCGGAAGGCAGTCACAATTCGTCACATGGTGTTCCTTCTGGTGATGTCATATATATTGCGTTAAGTACATTTTGTGCAGAGCATTCTGTGAAGCGCATTCTGTGAAGGGCATTTTTTGAAGAACATTTTCTGGAACGCACTTGCGGAGTACATTTTGCCGCTAATTTTTTTTTTCATTTACCGCCGCCCAGCTTGCCCGCGCTACCTCTCTTCGCTTAGCGCGTGAAGTCCTGCGCTGTAATTTTTTTTTAATCGATGCATTTGTATATACGCTTTACAATGCAATGCGAAACAATGGCATAAGCACTGCCCAGTCGTACATCCAGAGGAACCAATCCAATCGCTCAGGTGAATGGCAAAGCACAGTGTTTACATACGAAATGTATGACCATTTGATAAATATATTTTTGGATGGCCGCAACTTGTTCCTCTGTAAATGTTTTCATTTCGCTCCAATTTGCTTCTCTTCATTCCTTTCCGTTTTGCCTCTCCTTCATTTCTTTCCGATTTGCCTCTCCTCCTCATTGCTTTTCCTTTTGCCTCTCCTCCTCATTGCTTTTCCTTTTGCCTCTCCTCCTCATTGCTTTTCCTTTTGCCTCTCCTCCTCATTGCTTTTCCTTTTGCTCCTCCTCAGTGCTTTCCCTTTTGCCTCTCCTCAGTTCATCTCGCCTTCTTTTTTTTCAACTTAGTTTATTTTTTCCACCCGCCGCATATAAATGAACAGAGGGAAAATAGCTCTGCTTTGAAAAAAAGGTGGAGGCTTTTTTTTCTTGCAAAATCAACTTCGCGTCAATGCATATTTAAAAGCGAATCAGTTGATCGCAGGTGGAGCGCGCCAACTGCTTTTCCGCTCTCTTTATTTACGCGTATACATTACGGGCATGTAACCCCCCGGCGCAGGTACACATTTTCATCGCACATATGCGGCGAACATGGTTATGTACTCCCCACGTGCCGCGTTTATATAAGGCATGGAAAAGTACGCATACGACACGTGCAGAAGTACACATGTGTCAGGTATGCACATAATATAGTACGTACGTACACAAGACGTACGCACGCACATGCGCAGCTGCAACTGCCCGCGCGCCTTACATGGTTAAAATAAATCGCCCAGTGCTGTGGCATGTACATACCATTTCGCATTGCACCTAATGAGCTGTGCCATTTTTATAACCGCAAAAATTGAAGAGAGAGAAAAAAAAAATAAAATAAAATAAAAAAAAAAAACACACGTTCATCGCTCCATTTCGCAAAAAGTTGAAGCAATTCAAAATAACCAACGAACCAACCGTTAAAAGGAGGCCGATTCACGTGTACCGAACTGTCAAGCCGATCGTAAAGAAAACGAGAGACGCGTTGACGTAAACGCAAACACAAAGGGAAAGCATTCCTGAAGTTTAACTACACTGAAGAGTAAAAAGTAAATAAAGAATATTCGCCCCCTTCATCGCGTGGCACATGTCCCGACGTGCAGTTTGTTTGACTCAAATGTGTACGCACATATGTGTACCATTTGGCGGCTGGCTCGTCGAAGTGGAAAAGCACATAACTGTTTTGTCCCAGCGCTCTGCGAACGTATATGTGTATTGAACTGTGTGTAGGGAGATTTGCCCCAAACGGATTTATAAAGGTATGCAACAGAGCGCGCGAATGGGTGTGTACATGTGCATATGCATACGTATGCGCTTACAGAGGAGTTTACAGCTGTACATGTGTCTACGTATTTTTTTTTTTTCTTGGCGCACCTAGCCATTTTTGATTACTTAGCTTCTGAATTCCCACGACTGGAAACTGGTTTAACGCTCCACACGTAACAATGAAGAAGGACATGATTACGGAGATCTTGACATATGAACAGGACGACAGGGGATACGTACTGGATGTCCTAAAGGACAAAACGTTTAAAGCCATTTTGAGCAAAAATGAAAATAAAATATGCTTCGATTGTGGTAACAAAAATCCCAAATGGCTGTCTTTGACGTATGCCATATTTATTTGCCTGAACTGTTCAGGTAAACATAGACAATTGGGGACGCACATATCATTTGTGCGATCAACAGGAATGGATAAGTTTACAGCAAAGCAGTTGGTTAGGATGTATCTGGGAGGAAATTTAAAGGCAAGCGAATTTTTAAAAATGAACAATCACAGTAGCATGGTGGATTATTCATCTCATGCGTGTTTGAAATATAAAATGTATTTGGACGGCCAGTTGGAGGAGGCATTGTTAACGCATGGCAGTGAAGAAAAACACCGCAATGATGGGGCGGATCCGCGTGGCGGCGATGTCAGCCAGATGAATAGCTTAACGGGCGCAAAGCCTCTAATCGATTTGGTTATCGACGACGCGAGGAAGATAGAGGGTCCAAATGAGCTCCCTGGGGGGGAAGCGAATGAGACTGGCGACGCCTTTCCGAGTCGCGGTCAGGTCAGCCGCCATATCAGCGGTGGTACATCCAGCGGAAATCTCGCACCGACACACCTGATCGAAGAAAAAATGATATACAACAACTGCAACAAAAATTTCAAGGCCAAAAAAATCGACATCAACTTTGATGACACGATATTTGAGCGCAGCGGGAAGGGGAATGCAAGGGACGGGAGGAGCGCGCACCCCGGTGTTAGCAACGAGGCGTTTAGCTTGCATGGAGGAAGTGGCGCTGCTAGTTATGGTGGTGTGAAAGATGTCGGCAATGACGAGAGCGGAGTGGGAGGAGGATATGACATGAGGTGTCCCGCAGGAGTGAAGTTATCTTACGCAGGCGGTCGTGCCATCGCAGGAAATAACTCCATGGGCAGTAGTAGCATTAACGGCAACAGTCGTTTTAATCCAACAAGTGATTCCAAGTTAAACAAATTTAAAGACTGCAAGAGCATCCGTTCGGATCAGTACTTCTATGATGAGAGGCACCAAAATGATGACGACGTGGTGCCAAATGTACATATAACGAATAGCATTTCGTCTGATCAATATTTTAATAGAAATGTTAATAACAGGAAAGCGGGGTGGAATTTGGATGAACAGACGATTCAGAATTTGCAGGGCCTCAAGGTGACTGCACGGGAGGGCCTATCGAATATCGTTGCGGCCGGAAATGAGGTGTTTCTCAAGGCCAAGGAGTGGTTCAACAATTAGGACCCATGCTGGTTGCCCGGGCGAGGAGAGGCGTGGACAAAAGGGGTACAATCCAGACAACGTTGGTACGTGCCGTACGAACCGCTAATTGCGTACCCCCTGCCTGTGTGTGATTTTTTTTAAATTTAATTTTTAAGGCAACGGGGGGTGTGAGAGCGAGGGCACCTGCAGGAACGCGCCCCTGTCGCAGTGACCATTTCGGTGCTCATTTCGCCGTCCATTTTGGTGCCCCCTCGTATGCTCTTTTTTTTTGTACAACCCCGAACCGGCGCTGGGTGTGGCACGACGTGCCCGCCTTGGTTCCTTTTTTGTGTGCTTCCTTAGCATAAGATAAAGCATTAGCTGAACTTTGACTGCTCTGTTAGTTCAGTTTTGACCGCTCCTTTAGCTCAGTTTCTACTGCTCCTTTAAAAGCCGATTTCAACTGCGTCTTTAGAAGCGCACCATGTGGGCGCCTCCCCTTCAAAATGGGAAAAAAAAAAAAAAAAAAAAAGAAAAAAATAATGAAAAAAAGACAACATAACGTAACGTAACGCAGCGCAACGCGGCGAAGCCAAGTTAAAACAAAAAAACAAAAGGGAGGATCCCCTATTTGTCCTTGCGGGGTAAAACTCTCTGGGCAGAGAAGTTTGCGCTGTGATTCCCCCCTCTTACAATTCCCCGCACTCGACGATATTAATCGGAATTTTTGGCTTATAAATATAGGGCGTAACAGAAACGTTTTCAATTTTTTTGAGCAAAACTAAAGAGTCACTGTCTATGATTCTTCCAAAAACGACATTCTTCCCATCAAGCCATTCACATTTCTTCGTCGTAATAAAAAACTGACACCCATTTGTATTCGGTCCACTATTAGCCATACTGAGTAGTCCTTCTTTATCATGTTTGACATCAAAATTCTCGTCTGCAAAATTTTCTCCATAAATACTTAAGCTTCCACTTCCATTGTAGTTCACAAAATCTCCCCCCTGAATCATGAACTCTTTTATGACTCTGTGAAATGTCGTATTTTTGTATCCCACTGGGAGGTTATTTACTTTGTATTCCCCTGTGCAGAATTGTCTAAAATTTTCGCTAGTCTTTGGGACAATGTTGTGGAAGAGCTCGAATTTGAATTTTCCCAAAAAATGGTTCCCCAGATTTATGTCCATAAATACCACTGGGTTGGATGCGTTCGTTAGTAGGTTGGATAAGTAATACGGGATGATTGTGTTTTCGACATCTTCGATGATTAATTGGTCCACTTTTTTCCCTTTGCTGTGTTTGTTTGGCGATCGCTCATTTTGGTCTTCCTCCCCTTTGGGGGCACCTGCGTTTGGGCCCTCCCGGTTGGGGCTTTCCCCTTTTTGGCGATCCCCATGTGGGCTCGGCCCAATCGGGTCATCTCCTCTGCCTTTCATAATCTTATCCGTTGCGAAGGCGTGTCGCAAAGGGTGGAAATTTGGCACGACGAACAATTTGGGGGGGGGGCCTTCTTCTCTTGCATTTCCGCTTGGATGCTGCGGGGGGAGGAGCGTCTCAACAGCGGATCAAAAAAACAAAAAAAAAAAGTTAAAAAAAGGGAAAAAAATACATATACTTGCATATATACATATATATTTTTTTTTTCCTTGGGGAGCATTCTTCCTGTCGGTTGCGGCGGGTGGGGGCCCATTGCTTGGCAGGAATTTTCACGCGCCACATGCGAATGGCAAAAGTCAACTCTGCTTTTCTCTGGCGTTATTTTTTTCTCACTTATCACTGTGCTGTTTCCACTTTTGTTTTCATTTTGCTTTGCCTATCGAATTTTCCTCCATTTGGTTGTCTCCCCGGTTATAATATCTGCTTCCTTCCTTTTTGCGCGCCCACAGCTGGCATTCCCCAATTGGCCGTGGCAACGCCCCGGTTCCGCTGCGGCAACGCCGCGCCCTACAATTGGTGTGCGGCTCAAGTGAAAGGTGCACAAAATGAGGTGAATGTATTTCCACCTTTTCGTTTGCCACTTGCGTGTATTCCCCTTAGTACTCTTTGCTGTTCCTTCAAAATATGGTGAGGTTTTTCCTCCCCCCCCGGGAAGCCTCAAAAAGTAAAATGCCGCTTAGTAACGATCCCTGTCCCAACGCTGCGACTGTCGCTGTGATTGTTGTCGCGATTGCCGTTACTACAGTGTGCTTAACCAATCACCACAGGGGGGAAGAACGCAGAACAGGGCAATCGCGCAGGGTGCACAAGACGGTCTTTGCGTGCGTCCATGGCGTGCACCATTTTTTTTTCCACAATAGTAGTGGTCCCCTCTCACGAGACGCGACATGTGGAGGGCGGCATAGGAACGTTCGTGCAGCAATGATTTTTTTTCTTCCGCGTCCATTCCTTTCTTCCTTTCTTCTTTTTTTTTTTTTTTGTTCTTTTTCTGTTATTTTTTTGTTTTTTTTTTCTTATTTTTTCCGCTGTTTTTCCCTGTTTTTTTCCTTTTTTTGCTTCCTTGGCGAAGCTTGTGAATTTTTCCCTGGAGAAAGTCTTAAGCGATTTTTCAGCGGAGTACTTTGTCCCAACAGGAGGGAGCGAAGTTTCCCACTTGCACGAGTGGACGGAGCTGGGGCTGGTGTCCTTCGCCAGGGGGTGCCCACTTGTTCGTTGTTTTTGTATGCACGTTGTTTGTACGTTTTGTATACCTTTTTTTGTGTGCCCACTTTGTACCCCTTTTTTGTGCCCCTTTTTTGTGCCCCCCAAAAGATGAATCAGAGGAATGACGGGTCGTAGCCCCCGCCATCACCACGCGCAGCGCGAGGAAGAGGAGGCGGGGCCAAGAGAGGAGAATGTCTACTGGCAGCAGGTCAATTTAGGTCCCAAAATTTCCATCACCGAGTTGGATCCATGGGAGGAGGAGGAGGACGACGAAGAAGAAGAAGAGGAGGAGGAAGAAGGAGAAGAAAAAGAAGAAGAACAACAAGTTTGGTCCATGGAAGGTGGGCACACTGATGGGGAATGGACATGGAACTTGGATGAGACAAACATGAGAATGGTGAACGGGGCGAAGCCGCTTAGCTCAATGGGGTGGAAGAGAGACTCACTGAAGAAGACGGAGACCCCCTTTAGAAATGCCAAAAATAATGCGAAAAAAGAAGAAGCCGAAGTGGAAAGGAAGAAGACATGTGTGAGGGGAAAAAAAAACGGGTTTGTTACTTCGAATGGTACACTCCTAGTGGGCACTCGTCTGAACCCGCATCTGGACCCTCGTCTAGCCACCCGACACGGGGTGAAGAAGAAAAACCAATTAGGAAAAAACGCAGTGGAAGCCCCCATCGTGAGAGAAGCCACAAAACCCGGTACACATAACTGCAAGGGACCCCTCCTGAGAGAATTAAAAAGCGCTTGCAAAATGGTAGCCATGAAAGGATGCAAAAAAACGATAAAATCGCAGATCAGAGTGAAAGATTGCGTGAAGAATACAAAAAATGGCAAATCATCCTTCGGGAAAAAAACCGCCAGTAGAGTGGGAACTCCTCACCCCGTCCATTGTCTTCCTCCAATCGGTGAGACAAAATGGAAGAAACGAGAACAGGGGTCTCTCACGAGAAGTAGTGTGCACAGGAGGACTCCCACAGGGAGAGTGAAAAGTGTCCCCAAGGGGAAACCTCAAAGTGGGAGAAGTGTGAAAGGCGCTAGGAATAAGCAGATAGAGACTACCAAAATTAAACACGTGGTGAAGAAGCCACCGAGGGGGGTGAACTACGTAGCGGGGAAGGGACAACAGAGGGGGGGAATTGTCCACAGGGGAGAAGTCATCCAAAGGGGGGAAGCCCTCCAAAGGATGGGGAGTGCCAATCTTAGAAGAAACATTACGGGGAACGAGAAGATGCACTTAAGGAAGAGAAGCTGTATGAAGAAGGGCCCGGGGGGGAACGGCCCGCTCCCTGGGGGAGCCTGTTGCATAAGGATGGGGAACAGGAGAGGGGGCGAGGTCTCCTCCAACTGTCCCAGAAGGGGGAAAGGGAGAGTGAAACAAAGAGGCAGGGAAAACGTTAAAGAGGACGTTAAAGAAGACGAGAAGGCAAACGAGAAAGAAAACCCTCCCAAAGCAAAGTCGAACGGCGAGAAGGGTAAACGGGAAAACAACTCTACCGCCACCGTCAGAAGCCGCATAGACGAAAAGCGCCAGGAACTTCTCTGCAGCTTTAGACGAAGACTCTGGGGGGGGAGCGGCACAGGGGGGTTGGTTCCAAGAGAGCTTGATCGCAACATGAGATGCGGCGTTATTAGCACGCACGTCTACACTTATGTGGGTAGCCAATCGGGGGAGTACAGCGGGGATGCACCTGAATTTGCCGCTGAAGGTACAGCTGAAGAGGCGGAGGAAGGTGAGGAGAAGGACGAGGGCTCGCTGCTCCATCCACCCCTTCGAAGCAGCACCTGCGAAGTGAGCGCACTATGTGCCTATGACCACGTTACGCACTACAGACAGGGAAGAGAAAGGAGCGATTTAAAGATCAACACGTGGAGCAGTGATGATATGATCATGGAATCGGTCCCATCTTCATCTGGTAGTTCCATTCAGGGGAGCAAGTCCATCACATGGATCGCCTCTCGAGGGAATGAACCCATGGTCAGCGGAAAGAGAAGGGCACACAGCTTGAATGGAAGACAGGAAAGTAGAGCCGTGAACCCACTCATACTTACGAACGATCTACGAATTAAAGTATGTTACAGTGAAAACTACGTCGATTTAAGGGGGATGGGAGGGCTTCCCCTCAATGAGAGGGTTTCTCCTAGTGAAGTGGAAGAAGAATCGTCTAGACGAGTGACACGGAAGGTGCCCCAACACGTGGCCGAATCGAAGCCACACATAAATAATTCAGCACTGTCCTGCCATAGCGACGACCGCCTCGTAAACATAAGTGATGACCTGTTCCTCATTTCGCAAGACTCGGAAAAGATGAAATTAAATGGCTTTCTGGAGAGAATCAATTCGAAGGAGCCTTTCGACGCAGAGGAGGAATGCACCGCAAATACCTGGAAGGGACACACGACAGAGTGTCACCCGACAGAGTGCCATACGAGAGAGTGCCATACGAGAGAGTGCCACACGACAGAGTGCCACTCATGTATGGAAGGTAACCTGCTATGCACTTCTCATTTTGTAGATGCAGATAATGGGAAGGGAACTCCTCCTCCGATAAAAGAGATGGAGAAAGATATTTATCCTGTAAGAAATCTGGTTGCTGATGGGGAGGGGGCACATGGATTAGAAGGCGATGACTGTGTTGAAATTCAACGTGCAAATGAGCAGTCAACTGGGTGGTCCACCCCCAAGTTGAGAAAACACCAAATGGGGAGCACCTCACAGAAAGGCAGCGCAACTATCTGGAAGGGGATTGACTTCACCGTGGGGGCGGAGACACCCAAAAGGGACACAAACACACGGAGACATAGAAACCAACTTGGCACTGTTGGCTCTGTTGGCACTGTTGGCAGTGGCATTAAAATAAGAAGAAGCCATTCCTTGCGGAGAAGCGGATATAGTGTTGAAAAATATAGAAGGAGCCATCATGGGGGGGAGAGGCAGACGGGGAGGAAGGCAAAGGACCCAGAGACAAATGGCCCTGAGACAAATAACGCACAGACAAATGCCCCCCACACAAGCGATCATACGGAAAGCTTCATGGAATCCTTTTTACTCCACGAGGAGAGGAATCTCTCTCTACACCCTTTTACGCTCGACAATGGAAGCAGGTCCACGTCAGCATCCCTTTGGGAGTGCCCCAGGAGAAAGTTCGTCCAAAGTGCCGACTCTAATTGTTTACTAAGCGAGGATAGCCATTTGGACAACATGATGCAGGTGAGGGAAAAAATCAGTCAGGTGTCAGTAGTACCCCGCGTTGAACCGAAAGGGAGGATAAACAATAAGTATCATAGAAAGAGCAGCCGTGGAAGAAACCCAAATGAAGCCTTGCTCAAATTGGCAGACATCTCTCAAATGAAAGGAACAACATCAGGGAAGTTAAAAGGAAGCTTCCAAATGAACCATCCTTGTGGTGGAATGTCCACAGACGAGGAGGAAACTCGTCATCGAGTTAGCAATGGCGAGAAAAGAGACACCATCCGTTTTGAACAACACTCTAAAGGGAGGAACAACTTCCCATTTGAAGCGGAGAGGAGAGGCAAGAGTGTCACAAAGGAAGGTAGCGGGGATCCGTCCCCACGTCAGCGTCTACACACAGAGGGTTCTATCAGTGGCGGCGCGGGTGTGAGGCACCCCACTCCAAAGAGGATTGCCCTAACCCCTAAACCGGATGCAGCCCAGAAGGGCAATGCAGAGGAGAGTACGCGAAGGGGGAAGCAAGAGAGAAAAAAAAAAAAAAAAAAAAAAAGAAAAAGCAGAAGGAAAAGAAAAACAAGAAGAAAAAACAAAAGAAGAGGAAAAAATCAAGATAGTAAAAAAGAAAACCATTCCAGGACAGACGAAACGTAGCCAATCAGGGAAACCACCTCAACATTGCCAGGAAATCGTTTCCACCAAAAATCAGGGGAAGGAGAACACACACCCATTAGACCCTTCCACAGTACAAACAAACGACACGAGCAGAAAGGTGACTCATCATGTAGGTAATAACACCGAAGAGGCAGGATGTCAGCGTGAAAGAGAAAATGCGGAGGGAAGAGGCGCACCGAGAGGGAGTGATCCCCCATCAAAGAGCTCTTCCTCCTTAGTCAATCAAAACCGTGAATCAACGCGGATTGAGAAAGACAAGAAAAAAAAGGTGAAAAGAAATAGTGGCCAAATATACCATGGAAAGGGGAAGATAAAAGATGAGGAGAGAGAAAAAAAAGTCCCTTCCTACGCTGTGTTGCAAATGCTGATTAGGAAGAAAACAAAAAAGGGGCTTATAAACACCGATAGGGGGAGAAAAACTTGGAACAGGTTAACGTGCAATCGGTGCAAGTGCGACGTGGTGGGGAACGTGACACACGAATGTGTGTTTTTTCCGGAAAGAAGGAATGCCAATTTGAAGGTCCAAAGCGAGTGCAGTTCCGCGCTTTGTGGAGCGGTGCCGGGGGGAAGAACCAAAAAAAAAGGGACCACCCAGAGGAAAGCAGCTAAACGGGTTAAAGGGGCTAAAGGGGTAAAACGCGTTTGCAGTGCGAAAAGAGGTGTCCTGCGGAAGGTGGAGAAAGAATGGGGGGTCTGGATGAAAGACGAGGTCCTTGAAACACAAGACTGCTTTGAAGATTCGGCTACGAGGGTCGAATGCCTGGAAGGTACCCCCAAGAGGGAGAAGCGGGTCAGGGATGCCAATGAAGCTAACAACGCCAATGAGGCTAACAACATCAATGAGGCTGACAACGCCAATGAAGCTAACAGCACCAGGAGAGCCATGCCAGACAATCAATGCAGGACGACCTCTCCCAGGGATAGCCATAGA
This sequence comes from Plasmodium inui San Antonio 1, assembly GCF_000524495.1. NCBI lineage: Eukaryota > Apicomplexa > Aconoidasida > Haemosporida > Plasmodiidae > Plasmodium > Plasmodium inui. Next base: position 110,503 of record NW_008481845.1, on the reverse strand, counting down.
GACGGTGGAGGAACACCCAAAACGGATTCAACACCTGGAGGAGAAGACCCCTCCGAGAGTCCCACCACGAGAGGGTTAGAAAAAATCCCCCCAAGGGAAATACACACAAGGGTGAGTACAGAGATGAGTAGAAAAAGGAATATAAAAAATGGAGACAAAAGAGTCCCGTGTGATGAAGCAATGAAGGATGGAAGGGAAGGAACAGCCATCTCAGTTCCCCCCCCTCGGAGTGCACTCCTCGAGGAAGGTATCCAAAGAAGTAACGTTCGTGATAGTAGCCGTTGTTTAGGGCAAGGAAGGCACGAGGTGTCTCTGCTGGAGGAGCTTATTCAGGAAGAAAGATGCCATGTCGAGGGGGAACAGAAGAGAAGCATAAAGGGGGTGTATGCGGAGTCGGGGGAATGGACAAAGGAACGAAGGGAGAGCACTAGCATAGGGATCGAACCCGAAACAGTACACACAGTGAAGAGCGAAAGGGGTGATCAAATGAAATGGGTGGAGGAGCGATCCAAATCGGAGGACCGATCCGAAGCAGACTCGCTCCGTGTGGACGATGTAGAGAAGTTTCACCAGACGCATTATGCGGACAAATTGGACTTCCCCTTAGGAGGGTTAAGCAGAAGTGGCGGCGGTAGCGGCGGTAGCAGTGGCAGTGTTCGACGTGGGAGGCGGAAGGGGGACTCGGACATGAAACAAACCACCGGGAGAGTGCCCAACGATTACGCTGATAGTGGAAGCGGCGAAGAAGGAAGAAGCCGACGAAAGGGAAACGACCCCAATTGGGGAAGATTTTCCTTCTCACTTAACTTGGAGAGGTACGTGGCAGATCATCGGATAAATCAGATCAATTTGGAAAGGAGCCTTTTTGGTGGGAAGCAGGAGGGGGAACACATATCGGAGTCTACATCGAAGTCTACATCGAAGTCTACATTGGGGTGCAATCCTCATGGGACTCAATGGGAGGGTGCATTAGGAAGTCCTCAAATGGGAGAGGTTCTTGCGGAAAACCCAGACACACGAACGATTGAGCAGAATGAAGGTAACGCCCCCCCTCAGAGGAGAAGACAGATTACGTGGAGCACACAAGAAACCGACACCAGAAATCTGAAGCCCATTTTTTTTAAATGTAACGAAAGAGAGGTGATGAATGTCAGGGAAAGAAAAAGTGTCACTAAGGAGGATGTGAAGAAAGACGTACCTCACTTTAATAGGAGAGAATGTGCATACCCAGATGACGAAGAAGGAGAAGATTGTTGGAGGAGTTCTCCATTAGACAAGGCCACCACCGATCAGGACGATTCCTCCTTACGCGTCAGTGAAGGAGGGATCGAACTTGGGTCAATCGTAGAGGATTTCTTCCTAAGCAAAATTAAAGGAAAAAAAAGAAAAAAAAAAAAAAAAGAAGAAAAAGAAGAGAAAGAAGAGAAAGAAAAAAAGGAAAGAAACTACCTCTTCAGAGCGGTCTCCCTGAATGACGTTTATGGGCGATTCTTTCCGCAGAGCAGACGATTTGATAGCTTTTCTCAGAAGGGAGATGATTGCAGAAAAAAACTTAACATTGGTGGTGGTAGTCCCTTTCCTCACTCGGTTGGAAGCAGTGCCAAGTGCGTTCCGAAGTGCATTCCCAAGGGCATTCCCAAGGGCATTCCACACCTGCTGAGCAGGACGAAGAGTTTGGTTTTTGGACGAGGAAGAAGTGACTGCGCTGGGGGGACACTCACTGAGGCAGTTGCTACTCCCAATAGAGGCAGAAGCGTCATCACCAGAGTGACACCCCATCCCGGCAAACTAGATGAAGGAAGCTTATTTAAAAAAAGAGAAACACCAAATGGTTCCTCTCGACCATCACTACTACTTCGTATGAGCGACGTAGCGGTGCGGCAAAGGAGAGTAAATGTTTTCAGGAGGACCAAAAGTTGTTCCTTACTTAAGGGGAATGCCTTGGAACGAGATTGTGCGTGGGAAGCGACGAGGGAGAAATCGGTTGGGAAAGCGGTAGGGATGTCGGTTGGGAATGGCCTTTTGACAGCTACCATTGCGGCTACCAGAACGCCAGTCGGAGAGTCCACCAACACCGGTACAGCTGTGATGCGCAGTCCCCTGACGTGCGGAAAGACCTTCAGGGAAAGCCACGCCATTAATAAGAGCCTCGAGAAAAGTGTGCAGACCCAGACGAGTGGCTGCTTGTGGAGCCCCTGTCTTCTGTTTGAGAGCGGCGTCAAGGAGTGACACTCGATGGACGCGTGCGAATGGGCTAAACGGACAAAGACTCAACTGGCACAAGGGGGCTACCTGGCTGGACCTGTGAGTTGCAATTCGCAAAGAGGGAAGGAGAGAACAACAAACCGTCTCCAAGATGTGCAACCTGCGCGCGATCTTATATACGTGGAGGAGTCTTTTTTTCGGCAGCCTTGCACAAGAAGGGGCTTTTCTTTCCGACTGATCTTAGTCGATATATGAGCCTCTGCGAAGCCTAAAATGGCTGATCCTCGGGGGCTGCCGTGCACAGTTTGGCTTCAGATGCATCTCACTTTGAGGTCTTCCAACCGGAGACGACTCGATATTTTTGCCCCTTCCAATTTGTGCCCCACTCAGTTTGTCCTCACTTAGTTTTTGCCCCCCTTAATTTGTGATTTTTTTTTTTTTTTCCCATTGACCAAATACTCAACAGCGTTCCGATGAGGGGGCCCTGCCAATCGTTTCCAAAAGAAAATGGAGAGTGTATGAAGCGCATCAAACGATAAGTCCTTTCACGCCACGGCCATGTAGGACTTAAAAAAGAGGAAGCCAGCCGAGCCCCTGATTTGGACGCATGCAAAGGGGTGATATATATAACTTCTAAATATTTCAATGCACTTACCCCGTTATTATATGCACTGCTTTGTGGACCCATTTGAAGGGTGAGGTTCTCTCGCGCAGGCGTTGTCGTAGTGGTTTGTTGTGTAGGTTTAGGGGACACATGGGCGAAGCGATCGCGGCGACAGTTGCTGTTGTGACGAGCGAGAAGGAGAGGCGCTCAGTGGTGACAGTTTTGGCCTACAACTGGGTTCTGAAATGATTCCTTTTGGCTACTCCTGTTTATTTATTTATTTTTATTTTATTATTTCATTTTCTTCTTTTCTTTTCTTCTTTTTTTTTCATCCTTTAAGCAAATTTTTTTGTCGGCGGGGCGGGTCTGACGAGAGCGTTCGTCCAGTGGCGTCGCTTCCCCAGTTGGCAGCTTCTTCTTTTTGACAGTTTGGCACGGAGGTTTGCGTCACGACAGTAGAAGCGCGGTTATGTACCCTGTGACGTGCACAGTTCGGATGCGCCACGAAGAGGCACGCTTCTATACATAAAGGGGCGTGGGAGGAAAAAAAGGAAAAAAACGAAAGGGCGGACGAAGGGGCAGACGGAAGGATAAACGAAAGGATACTTCTACCCCCCACCTCCGAGAGTGAACATATGACATATACGGATCATACGAACCGATCGGGAAAAATAGCAAAGTCAAAATAAAAGGAAAGAAAAAGAAAAAGAAAAAAAAAAGAAAAAAAACCATCGTCCACTCGGTCCACGGGTAGACCATTAGGAGAAACAACAATTCAAATTTGTGTCCTAAGTGATTGTCCGTTTAAGCAATGGTATGATGCGTAGCTGGAGGGGCGCTTCCCTCAAAAAAAAGAAAAAGAACACATCACAGCGCAGCACAGAATGGGTAAATATACAACCGAGTAGCCAAACGCAAGTGTCGCAATTCCACTTCACCAAATGTAGACGCCACCGCCACCTCCCCACGATCCTTCTGTTTCCCTTCTATCCACAGAACGAACCGAAGAATGGAGCCCCAAAGAGGATGAACAATTATCAGAAAAACAAGGAGAGGATCAAGAGGCTCAAGAGGATCAAGTTAAACGGGGCGAAGACACGCGAAACATGCCAAACGGGAGAAACATTCGAAACATGCCAAACCTCCTTAACCCGTGAGAAGGGCCCGTCTGCCCCGCGCGAGAGACTTCCCAATTTGAAAAAATATGCCCTGTGCATTGGGTATGTGGGCAGCAGGTACCACGGGTGCCAGGGGCAGGGGAAGGACTGCATGACCATCGAAAACGAGATCGAGAGGACGCTGATAAAGATGAACGCCGTGCGACGGGGCGTCTGCAGGAAGGATTTCAACTTCTGCCAGTCCCGCTCCGCGAGGACGGACCTGGGCGTCCACGCCCTGTACAACGTGTTTGTGTACCAGGTGGACTTGAGCTGTGGTGAAGCGGCCGCTTCAGTAGGTGTAGTACCGACAAAGGTGGAAGCGGCAAAGGTGGAAGCGGCAGACGTAGTAACGAATGGTGATGCGGCAGGTGCGGCCCCCAACGCAGACGCCACTACCCGAGAGATTGCCACCCAGAGCGCTACTACCCACAGTTCTACCACCAACGGCGCTACCACCGACAGGGCCACCACCGACAGGGCCACCACCGACAGCGCCGCCCTAGAGGAACGGAAAAAAAAGGAAGAAAAGTTTGTTCAGATGCTCAACGAGCACCTGCCGGAAGACATCCGCTGCTTTGATATGTACAGAGTGACGAAGAGCTTCGACGCGAGGAAGTTCTGCTCGTTCCGATTATACGAGTACCTCTTCCCCGTGTACGTTTTGAGTGAGGTGGCTGTGCGGGATGAGTACAGGGATGTGTTTGTCGAGGCTCTGCGTGTGATCGATGGGCGCGTGGAGGAGCTTAAGAGGAGGAAGCGCAAAGAGGGGGACGACGCGGCTGAGCAGAAGGGTGAAGAAGAAGCGGTTGAGAAAAGCCATGGGGACGACGCGACGAAACAAAATAGCTGCGATGATGCGTCCAAACAGAATAGCTGGGACGACATCCTCACCGTGAAGGAAGAGAAAGAAGAGCTGACGGAAGAAGAACTGAACGCCTTCTTCCAGATCGTCCAAAGCTACGCAGGGTATCACAACTTTCACTGCTTCACTAAAAACAAAGTAGACCAAACGACCTTCCGATTCATAAAATACTTAGATGTCAGTACAGTCAATTTGTATGACTACAATTTCGTGTCGGTGAAAATCTTAGGTCAGTCTTTCTTAATGCATCAAATCAGAAAAATGTTAACTCTCTCTGTGGAGACCTTTCGAAAAGCCACTTCTCCAGGCTCCATTTATTACTGTCTCAAGTCAGGAGAATATGTACCGATATCACTCTTCCCCGCTGAGGGTCTGATGCTCATTTGCCCGTACTTCAATGCGTACAACGAGAAGGTGTGCAATCCCCCACAGAGCCCCCCAATCTGCTTTCAAGAGAGCGATGAACTTCTGAAATTCAAGCGGGATGTCGTCGCCAAGTGCATCATCGAAAACATGCACAGGAACGTGTAAGTTGGGTTGGACGGGAGAGGGGGGACACACTGTAGAGAGCGGGACAAGCGGAGTCGCGATGGTGGCCTACACATTTGTGTCGAAGCAGCCATACATTTGGGTAGAAAAGTAACCATACCGACCTGTCCAATTAGCCATACAGTAATTCCCACCATACAATCGTGTCAGCTATACACTCCCCATCCACTACCTATTTTTTCCCCTCCGCAGGTGGAAGGACTGGATGCTGAAGATGAACAAGCGCCCTTTTGTGTACCACTTCATGAGGGACAGACTTGGCGATGCGAAGCCAAGCTGTGAGCGGATTGAGTAGCGGATTGGGCAGCGGATTGGCCAGTGGATTGGCCAGCGGACCGACCAAGTATGACGGTGCGCAGAAAGTGAATGGAAAGGGCGTACTCTTCTGCGGTGGCCCCATTTTTCAGTGCGACGTTCCCGCGCTGGCCAAGTGTTTTTTTTTTGCCCCCATACCTACTACTTCACCTACGTGTGTACCCACCTTTGCAACTTCCCTTTGACGATGTGAACTTGGTGATGCCGCCTCCCCTCAGCGGGGGACGCCTTAACAGTAACGGTTCTGAACTGTCCAGCGGATTGAGCAGCGGTTCAACTGAGAAGCGGTTCAACTGAGCAGCGGTTCAACTGAGCAGCGGTTCAACTGAGCAGCCGTTCAACTGTCAGGCTGTCGAAATTTCCAATGTAACGACCCCACCAGGGGAGGAACCCACGGGAGGAAGGACTACCCCCGCATGAGCATATGTCATAAGAGTTCATTTTAGTTGATGCAATTTTATCGATGCATTGTTGTGCGAGGCGCATAATGAAAGAAGACGCAGTGCATGTTTCCCACAGGTGCAACGCGATTTGGTCACGCAGAGATCGACGCAAGCGATTTGGGTGGAAGCCGTATACATATATGTGTACGTATTGGCACCCCCCCTAACTTTTTTTTCTGGGGGGTCACACCTTAATCAGGGTGAGCGTGCCGTTGCTGGAGACAGTGACCAAGTGCGAGTTCGAGAGCAAGTAGGCATCCACGATGGTCGTCTTTTTTTTGTTATTCATGAATTTGGAGAAATTGAATCCAAGGTAGCCAAAATTGATTCCACCGATAATGACGCTCTGGTAAGCTTCCTTGTCACTATTTGCATCTGCCTCGTCCTCACTGTCACTTATCGTTTTGAAGGGGTTCATCGAATTGGAGGACGTGCTGCTTTTCCTTACTTTAGAAGGTGTATTATTATTTTCTTTCAAAGTGGAGGTAGGTTTTTCCTTTCCCTTTTCTTCACTCAGGAGGGGTGTTAATGAGCCAGTTTTCACATCTACAAGGGTTGAGTTGTGAGGGGAGTCGTTCGGCGTGTTGGAGTAGCTTCCCAGGGGGTGGTGGTCGTGGTGCCGCTTCTGCTGTTGTTGGTTTTTCTTCCCGGAGAAGCTGTTACTGGCATTGGGAACGAGGCTGCCAACGCGGTTGACACTGCCAACCGCTGTGATGCTGCCAACAGCGCTGAGGCTGGCACCTCCGGCAAGGTTCGCTGCCGCACTGGGACTGCTTCCATCCCCGAGGCTGCTTCCAATGCCACTAATATTGACATGACCCGTGCTGACGTTGCTGACGTTGTTGAGGCTGCTGACGTTGTTGACGCTGCTGACGCTGTTGAGTTTGTCCTCCCCTCCGGTGTTGTTCTGCTTTTTGGGGTAATTGGAGGAGAGGAAATAGGACAAGTTAAAGATGGAGACCCCGTCGTTCTCGTTTTCTTCCTTTTTTTTCTTTTCCTTTAGTTCGTTTATTTTCTCTTCACAGATGCACTTGTTCGGGGGCACGTCATGTTTTATTTGGACCTCTTTGATGAGCGTTATTTCGAGGGCTGACTCCACTCGGTAAATACGAAGCTGCAGGCAGAGGAAGGGGGGGAAGAGATATGATTGGCGGGGTTGTCCCGGTTGGGGGAGGGACCATGGGTGCACGTGCCTGCATCGGAGCAGTAGAGCAGTGCAGTACAGCGACACAATACCGCAGCACGGAAGGCACGCCACCACACCGTCGCACCGCTGCTTACCCGTGTGTCGGCCAGAACAAGCAACTTTGTGATCAGACTCTTGCACACGAATACCTTGAAGATGGGCACGTCGAAGGCCCGGAAGAAGTGGACCTTCTTGTAGACCTGAAGATGTACCACGTGGATGTAACCCAGCTGGTCTCCATAAAAAACGTAAGCATCTTGAGAAAAGTTATTTGAGCATACCGCCTTATGATTAAAGAGGTGCCAAAAGAGGCCTTTTTTCTTTGGCGTTTCCATCATATGGCTAAGTTGATTGTTCCCCTTTGAAGGGTCTCCTCTCCGTTTGTTTTTTCTCCATATGAGTTGTTCTGCCTCCATAGGATCCTGCACAAGTTTGTACATATAGTTCTGGGATGATAGCCAAGTACAGAATGCCGTAATGGAGTTACCGCTTTCGTTGCTTTTCCTTTTGTTCGACTGGATCTTATTGTCAGGTAAGTTTCCGATGATGCAAACGAGGGTGGGATGAAGAACAGTTCGATTCTCCATCTTCTTGGCACCTGCTTTATTGGTCACTTCATTGCTCCCATAGGCATGGCCGTTAAAGTTGCTATGGGTGAGGTATCCGCTATGGTTGTAGCTGCTGCTATCGTTGTTACTGCTGCTGATGGCGGTGGAGTCGCCATTTTCGACGATCGAATTGGGACCCACGTCAGAAGCGCTGACGGGTATCTTCCCCTTTAAGAATTGTTTCTCCTCGTTGGTCAAAATGGAACACAAATCCCAAACACAGAGACAGACAGTGTCGGCTAAGTCCTCAATATTCCGCAACTTTTTTCTACTCTTAAAAAACATCCCATTTTGAGCATCCAAGTGGAAGAAGGAAGATTTGAAGTATGTCTTTCTCTTCTTAAATACGTGTAGGTTGAAGAAGGCATCGATGTGATTCATTTTGCTTTTCTGCATCATGTGTGGTGGCTGTGGCTGTGTCTGACGATTGTTTTTGTTTTTTTGTTCCAGCTGCTGTGGTGGGAAGTGGTTTTTCTTATCCGGACGAGCTACATCACTTTTGAGGAACTCCGAATGGGCGAACTTCGAACTGGACAGGCTTTTGTGCGCCTCACTGGGGCGTTCCTCCTGCGCGCTGCTTAGTTCGGGGCGGCCATGGGCGTTCCCTTCGGTTTGCGGCTGTTCAGTCGGAGGCTTCTCCTGCTGCCTCTCCTGCTGCCTCTCCTGCGGCTCGCTAACCTCCTGGCTGCGCCGCAAATGCTCCTCGACCGTCGCAAAGTCCGCGTCAATGAAGACGGTGTGGTTGCTCACCGAATTGCGGCTCACCCCCTTGCCGATGCTGACCAAGTAAAAAGTGGAGTCGTCGAGAGATCTCACATCTATGACTTCGTCATGTAGTTTTACCACACACATGGCTTCCCTTATGATGTAACTGCCCTTCCTGCAGCGTGGACGCGGCCTCCTCACCCTCTGCCGTCTCCGCACTTTCCTTTCTCCTCCTCCTTCGCCCGAGGTGTTTTTCTTATTGTTCTTCAGAAAATTGTCCTTAAAGAAATTTCTTATTTTTTTATTGCCATCCTTTATCTTGCTTCCGAAATTGGCGCTTTCGTTGTGCTCCTCGTTTTTTTTGTTTTTCCCATCTGGGAAGGTTTTCCCATTCGGAGTGGTTTTCCCATTTGGGGTGGTTTTCCCATTTGGGGTGGTTTTCCCATTTGGGGTGGTTTTCCCATTTGGAGAGACTTTGCCATTTGGGGAGACATTGCCATTTGTGGCGGCTTTTCCGTTCCTTTCTTGCCCTTCCTGGGGTCCCCGTCCATCCTCTGCACCCCCTTGGTTGGGCTTATCCTCGTTGTGCGTTTCCTCTCCCGCGCGATGACCTTTGCAGCTCCCGTCCTGGGTGCAGCCCTGATCGTCCGAGTGGGCATCGGCGCGATTCCCCCCGGGGTCCTCGCCCTGGTGATAGTCGTGAGAGTAGTAATCGGAGTACCCGTCATGGTATTGATCGGAGTACTCGTCATCGTATTGATCGGAGTACTCGTCATCGTATTGATCGTCGTAATAGCCGTCATAATAGTCGTCATAATAGCCGTCGTAGTCCTCGTTGTAGCCGTCGCCACCCTCGGCGCCCTCGCCGCCGTCGTACTGATCGCGCTCCTCACAGTATTCATGGAGCCGGACGCCCCCCTCGTGCTCGCCTCCACTCGCGCATGCGACTTTGGCCCCCCTGTCGGAGATGTTCTCCCTTTTATGTCCGAAGCTTCTCCCCCCAGAACTGTTAAGCCCATTCCGATCTGCATTGGGATCATTCCCAACACCGCTGACAACCACCTTAGGGTTTACAAAGATCCCTAAAAAAATATTATATATGTATAGGTATCCAGACTCATCAGAGATCATCAGAAAGTTCCCATTAGAACTCCAAGACACACTAGAGATGATCCCATATCTATAAGAGATGTCTTCATAATTCACCGAAAAATTGCACAACCTTATCTGGAAGCGACTTCTATCCATCTGTTGCTGTTCCGACGTTGCAATTTTCTCGTGGTTGATACTTATAAGGGCATAGACAGGGAGAAAGGGATGAGAAATGATGGCTCCTGTCTTTAAAAGAAAAGAACTCTCCTCCTTTTTATTTGACATCTGATTGATGAAGGCGTATTTTTTCCTGAGGCATGTGTTAGCATTTCTTTCTAGGTATTCTTGGAGGTGTTGGAAGTCATTTTTTGTTTTTTTTTCCATTCCCTTTTCTCGTGTAATAATCTTGTCCGAATCGTTTAGCGTTACATTACTGTATAGAAGGAGCATCACCGTCTCGATATACTTCTGTGCAGTTTTGGAGATGGTTACATTGGTTTGTAGTTTGTCCTCTCGTTCGGGCCTTCCCCTGCTGGATGCTCCTACTGCGATGGTTTGGCGGTCAGCTGTGTGGTCCCTTGCCCGATTAGCTGCGTGCTCCCTTGTGTGCTCATTTGTGGGGAGTGCCTTTTTCGTTCCGTTCGATTCGTGCCTCTCACGTGGGGATGAAGTAATCTCCTGAGATGATGGGAGGCGAGACGTATGGCCTTCCTTTAGTGCACCCTCTTTACTCATCTCCATCTTTCCTCGTGATTGACCGTCCCCCTTTTGGTGACAATCAGCTGTCCACGCTGTGTTGACTCCGTCTTCTCCTCCCCCTCCGTAGAATATCGACCCCACGTCATTCGAGTTCAGCAGAAGAGTCATAGTGTTGTCGTAAACATAAAACAGATTATGAAAGAATAGGTTGTTCACAAAATGGCTGTTGTAGGAATGGCTAAAGAGGCTGGTTATGCTGCTGACGCTGCTGTCGTTTGGGACGAAGTTCCTCAGGTAGGAGCATAACGGGGTCAGATTGTGCATGCACTGGATGTGCATGCATTTGTAAATATAAAGAAGCTTGTTCATGTCGATATCGACGAAGATTTTCTGATTCCTTCGGTCGACAGTTCGTCTGTTAGAAGTTAGCCTGTCACCACTTCGCCCGTCACCACCTCGCCCGTCACCACCTCGCCCGTCACCACCTCGCCCGTCACCACTTGTTCCGTTGCCACTTGTTCCGTTGCCACTTGTTCCGTTGCCACCGCCACAGCTCGCATGTGCGTTTCCTCCCTGGTTGTCCTCCTTGCTTATATCACCACTGGACGTGTTTACTTCTTTCCCGATCGGTGCCCCTTTCCCCTGGAGGGAGTAGCTATGCCAGGGGCGGTCCCCATTTGGGGTGGGATGCACAGCCATTTCGACGCTGCGACTGTCACGGTCGCCCCGCACAGGAGAGTTGCCATCCTTATCGTCCTTGGCACCATCAGTGAATTCACCTTTGTGTGGGTTCCTTTTCTCCGCATTGGGAACAGCTTGGGTGAGACTTTCCCCCGTTAAGGCGGCAGCACCCTTTCGCTTCATCTTCCCGGTGCCACTTCTACCCCTAGAAGATCTCCACCTCTCGCCCTTCAAATCGTAATGCGAAATGTAGTTAATAAATCGGCACTTCTTATTGAGCTTCTTCAAATGATCCAAAATGCAGATTTTTTTGATCTTATTCTTTCGATGTATATAAAGGATGGTGCTGTTGTGAGGGTCCATTTTCCCCTGCTCGATGACATGCCTGTCACCTATGTTATTGAATAGATAAGACAGGGGGATGACATGCGGCAGTTTGTTATGTTCTTTTTTTCCTCTTTTGTGCTTTCTCTTCCGAGAGGGGTTGCTCCTCGGGTAGGATCCACGGTGGTCCCGCTGGTTCCCCTTTGCACGGGTCGCTCTGAAGTGGGCTCTGCGCGGGGTGCTCCGACGCTCCCCGTGAGAGCGGCCAAGTCGGCCATCAACGAGAAGTCGGCCATTATCGCCACCACCACCGCTAACACTGCCATCGCTGCTCCCGTTACGCACCGATCGGGGGGTCGCTCCCACGAGACTCTGCTCCATAGGACATCCCTTCCTCTCTGGCGTACCACCCACTGCGTGGTTCCACCTCTGTCCATGTTCACGTTCAGCTTCACGTTCTGCTTCACCTTCAGCTTCATATTCATCTTTATCCACTTGGCTACCGTCCTGACTGCTCCTCCCCTCCGTCTCGACTGTCCCGTGCCTCAAAAGGTGACTTTTAATTTTAACAATGCTGTCATAGTTAACGTGGCCGTACTGTCTCACCTCGTCCTCCTGGATGCTTTCCCTATTTGGCTTCTTCCACAGAGGGGTTTTTCTCCTTTTTTCTTTGTCGATTCGTTTCGCAGCCTCACTGCTACTTCCACGTGCAATAGCACCCAACTTGAGATTTTTGAGGAAGTTCATTCTGGACGTGAAAGAAAAGAGACGGTCGTAGCTTCTGGGCCTCTTAAAGAGAAAGTTCGTTTGGTTACAAGCCATGTTCCCCTTTTCCACGTTTGAAGTTGGAATGACGAGATGGTATTGTTCGGTTAGTCTGCACCCCTCTTTGTAGAGCCGATGGAACTTAAGGTATTCATTTAGGTGGGCGTCGTGGTAACTTCCCTTCGGTTGGGGGCATTGGGCTTGTTGGTCCTGTTGGAAGGGCTGCCCCTGTTGTTCCTTCTGGAATGGCTCGGCTTCTTGACCCTGTTGGCCTCCCCTATGGGAACTCACCACATCGTTAACAGCATCATTGTAATCGTAGAAGTTCTTGTTAAAGAAAAGGAGAAAGGATCTATAAGTGCAGCTATTCATCTTCCATATGGCGTAAAGGGGCTTGTTGTAGAAGAGGGAGATATGTGAATCGATGAAGTGCTCACACAAAACATGATTCTTTTTCTTCGTCTTAATTTTGTTGAAGAAAAAAGGGAAGGACAGAAAGGTGAGGAGGGTGTTCTTAATGTTGTATGCCGATTTGTAGAGTAGGTTCTTCATTCTTGACAGGAGAAACTTATTTACCAAATGACACAAGCTGTCTATGAAGTGGAGAAGAATGCACGTGTTGTAGTAGAATGGGTTCACATGCCTCTTCGTGTTTTCCTGTCCGTACTTGCTGTGTGTGTGGGATGGAAGATGACGACCGCCATGTGGGTCGATTCCTTTTACTGAATGGCTGCCGCTCCCTTGGGTACTTCTCCGCTGGTTATCCATCCCTTGGAGGCCCCCCCCTCGGATAGTCCCCCCTTGACTACCCCTCCCTCGCAGGTGCAGCTGCGGCGTGAAGACGTTCGCCTTGTACGCGAAGATGTGAAAGTTGCCAATGAGCAGTTCGAAGGTAGACAGGAAGATGCTCACAATGCAATATTTCTCGAAGGATAAGTCCTCCGTCGCCTGCGCCGCTGCGGGTGGAAGCGGGAACGCTGCTGGTGGGGGGGGTCTCCCCTTATGCACATAGTCACACGACCGTATGCTGATCTGTGGTTCCATGTCGTTATCATTCTGGAGATTGCTCCTGCTAGAAGGGGTTGTTCCCATGGGAGTCAGATTCACGTCTATGCCTTCGCTGGAGGGCATTCCCACGTCATGCCTCCCATTTCTGCTTATTTTCTTCCTCTTGTTCTTCCTTCCAGGGAGGGAGTTCTTCCCACTGCTCGTGTGCAACCATGGAGAAAGCTTTCCCTTCCTCCCACTGAGGTAAGCACACTTAACGAACTTAATCAGAAGGTCGGCTGTGCTGATGGTTCTGTTCTCCCTGTACACATTTTCAATCGCCCAGTTTAGTTTTTTGATTTTTTTGAGTAGAAGGTGCAAAACGAGGAATAGCTTTTTCAGGTGTGTTCCTTTACGGGTTCTACTTTGGTGGGTTCTAATTTGGTTCTTTTGAGTGTTCTGTATATCCACACAGATCTCTCCATTGTCAAAGAATCCGTAGTGTGTGTCCAGCATGAGGAAGCATATTACCAGCACGGTTAGGTAGCATAGGAAGAGGTCTAGCAGATGGATATGATAAGAAAAAAACTTTCGGTCAACCTTGATGTGGACATTATGGGTTTTTTCTTGTTGGCTGCATAGGTGTTGTCTCGTTCCTCTTGCATCTGGCTCACTGCTGGGTTCACACAGATGATTCGAATCGCCCTTGAGATTCCTCTTCAATCTGCTGGGCGCATGTGTTTCCTGGTTTCCCTCCCGAGCGAAGCAGTTGCGAAGGCCGACGCGGAGAATGACGATCTGGAGGTAGGGGGGGTGGAGGGAGGAGACGGGTTCGCGAAGGGAGGACACCGACACAAGATCGCGCGGGGATGCCGATTCGTACTTGCTATTTTTTGCAAAACTATGGAGAACCCTAACGACGTCATTTACGCAGATAAAGAGAATCGGCAGAATGCAATTCAGTACGAATCGAATGACGTCTTCGCTCTGTGCCTCTTCTGCAATGTGGAGAGTGAAGAAGTGGAAAAATAAGTGGGTCAGGAGGGTGTTGTATTTGTTTAAGGCAACGTACAAATTGGGCAGTGCAGTAAGACTCGGATCTGTCATTCGGTTCTTTGCAATTTCGTAACGCATGTAATGGCTGGCATAGTCTCGATTGACCAGCATCTGGGTGCTCTTCCCACCGTGCATGCTACTTATTTTTTGCAGTAGGGTGGTTAGGAAGCGGCTGAGGTTGCGCCTCCTCGCGCAGTCGTCCTTCGTTCCGATGTCCCTGAGCTTGTTCATCAGGCGCAGCATGGCCGGTGCGGGTTCGACCGCGCCATGCGTATCGCCAAGTGTTTTACAGTTCGATTCGCCATACGTATCACCGTGCAGGTCAGCGTGCGTACCACCATGACCGCTTCGCCGTTCGCTGCCACCGCTCCGGCTGATGCACTCAAAGAGCAAATGTACCAGCCGCGCAAACAGCTTCAACGATTGAGTGAAGTCAACGGAGCTGTCTCTGTCCTCCCGTTCGCCCCTCCCTACCCGGGACCCCTTCTCACAGGAGGAAGGAAAAATAATCTGAAACAGAAATTTATTTGCACCGAGAATGGTCTCCAAGCAGGCTTCGGAAGAGACGCACAGGAACAATTTGAGTTTGTCGTGGAGGAGAATCAGCTCTTCGTCTTTATCCGTGTTGTGAAAAAAGAGGAACAGCAAAATGAACGATAGGTTGCTCATCTGTTGTGAGCAAAAGTGGAGGGAGGTCAAATAGCACTCGATTTTGCTCATCCTAAAGGTGTAGTCATCTTGACGGCAGTCGTCTAGGCTGTAGTCGTCTTGATCGTCTTGGCTGTGTCCGCCTTGGCCATACCCGCACAGAAAAGCCGTCCTCAGTGCATCCCCCTGTCTTTCCGCCTGTCTCCGTCTCTTTCTCCTTATTCTACCCATTATTACATTTTTTAACACCAGAAGGAGAAAATCGTACCTCTTTGGCTCCTTACATTTGGAGAACACCTCTTCGTAGTTTCCTAGCAGGATGTTTTTCATCACGTCCAGGTAGCTTCTCTGCGGAAGGGGGTACCTACGATGAGCACCTTCATCGCGGTCCGCCTTGAGCTTCTTCGCAAAAATGTAGTCCAAGTGTTCCTCCAGGAAGTTACGCGGTTCCATCGGAGGGTGGCACGGCTCCATCGAGTAATCACGCGGCTTCTTGGAGTAGTTGCTCGATTTCTCTTCGACTTCATTGCTCGCCCCTATCGATGCCACTTCCTCCATTCCGCTGATCTCGCTGATCCCGCCTGCCTCGCTGGAGGGGAGGTAGCTGCTGCCCGGCACCGCGGACACGCTGGAGTCGCCTAGGACGCTACCACTTCCCCCCAACGGGAGGCACACTGCGGGCACCAGAAGGGGATTTCTCTCTTCCCGATACTGCCCCTTCTCCACGTAAGAGGCATAAACGAGTCTGATGAGGAAGACACTCAATTGCGGGTCGTCTAAATATTGATGAACCACATCAATCACGTCCTTGATGTCCCCACGAAGGATGAAAAAGGCGATGGCAAGATGGTATCTTTTAATCTGCATCAACTTGTACGCATTGTTCATCAGAGCGTTACGCCATCTTTCCTGAGAAAAGTCATTTGAAAGGAAATCAAAAAGTTTCTGTTGCTTTTTAATCTTGTATAACATCATCAGTTTATGTTTCTCGTTTTTTGCTAGGTATAACAATGCGAGGAAGTCCAGACATTGATTCACTTCATTCTGTTTCTCTTTGTCGTCCACATTAAGGCTGTTCATTTTTTTTATTGTCCTGTTCGTCAGCACCTCGTGCAGGGAAAATAAGTTGTCCCTATCGTGCAATACATAAAACAATTTCATACATCTGAATGAAAAGAAAAAACAAAACTTTTGTACTTCCTCTTCCACCATGCTGAGGTTTTTCATTTGTTCGACTAGGACATTCAGCTCTGCTTGTGGGGGGGCATCTTCTTTGTGTGTCCATCGTATGAGGCGCCCAGGGGAGGAGGCAAAAAGGGAAGAGGGCATCACTCCTCGATCAGCATTGCAGTGGTAGGGAAGTGCGCCAGTATCGAAGTGGGAACCGCGTCTCCCATCGAAGTGAGAGGCGATGCCAACACCACTCATGTCGAACAGGTCGACGCTCCTCAAGTCACTGCTACTAATGGGGAAGCGAAAGGAGTGGTTATAATGGATCAGCAGATTCTCCAGATAACTACTCAGCTCCACCGCAAGCTTCTCACGCACAAAATAAAGGAGGTAAGCATACTTGTGGTGAATCTCCAGGGTTATATTTAGGAAGAGACAGCAATTGATGTAGAGGCGATAAAGGAAGAGGATCACTTGGGTCATGCTGCTTCCGTTGGGTTGTGTTCCCTCGTCTCCACTGCCACGAACGTGATCGCACAGGTACATGTTTTCTGTCTTGAGGAGCTCTTTCTGGAGGTGCAGACGGAAGTGTTCACAGTGGCATCTGCAGGATTGTTTGGAGGTGTGTCCGCCCGTTTGGGCAGCGGGGTCTTCCGATGGGTGGCTGCTGCCGAAGTCGTCACCTCCACCTCGACCTGCACTTACACTGCTTCCGACGCTTTCACTGTCACTGTGACTGGCATTATCACCCGCAGGGGGCGCCACAAAATTGACGCAGAATGCGTTCAGCACGCAAAAGAGGAGGAGCTGGTCGAAGGCTCTCAAGTGAGGGATATTCACATGGAGCAGCAGGATCTGCAGCATCTTCACCTCTTCGGCCGTCAATTGGCAGTTAGTCACGCTGGCGTTTTTCAGGTCAGACTTGAACTTCCGCTGCGCCCGCTCCAGTTCGTCTTCGCTGAGCTCGCTTCTATCACTCCGATCGCTTCCATCACTACGTTCGCTTCGATCACTACGTTCGCTTCGACCATCGCTTCCATCGGAACGTCGCGACGGGTGGAGGGATTTTTCCTGCTCCCCACTCTGCTTCGACGGGGCAGATTCCTCCTCATCAGAGTTCAGATTAAAATCGTCCAACGACACCGACTCGACTTCGAAGAGGTACATGGATTTGTCCTTATGGCCCCCCGTATCGTCATTATGGTTCCTCCCTTGTGGGGGGGGACCCCCCTCCCCCTGTTCCTTCCCATCGGTGTCTCCTCCACAGACACGATTAGGGACACCATTACAAACACCATTAGAAACACCATTGACCATACCTTGCACATTCTGTCTAAACTTTCCTATCTCAGTGGTCAAAAAATTTAAGTTAAAAAGAAAGTGGCTCTTCTGTACACTGCATATGTCTCCAAAGTTTTCCTGGACGGACTTCCTCAGATTGTTGTCATTCAGTAGGACGTGCAGAGAGCAGTGCTTCTTGATAGAACCCCCCCCGTCCCCTGAGCTGTTACTTCTACGTTTGATCCGCTCAACATGACTATAAAATCTGTTTAGAAGAAGGCTCAGGAGTAACTTCAGTGCCATAAAGACATGAGAGAAGAGACCCATCTTTATGTAGTGTAACAGTCCGAGGGGGTGATAAAACACGTGATGTCTCTTTCTGTAGGGGAGGGAAGTCCCTTCCCCGCCTGCTTCTCCCTCGATATGCCCTTCGCCTTGTATGCGGCATTTCTTCAGTTCGTTGCACAGATTGATTTTGCGCTGGGAGATTTTGTGCCCGCGGGGGGACCTCCTCGGAGTGTCAGCTCGGGTGTCAGCTCCGGGGGCAGCTCCGGTGGCCGCTCCCCTGGCCCCTCTGACGGTTTCCCCCTTTTGACCACGCAAACCACTGCTGATGGGTCCCCCGTTGAGCAGCGTCCTCTGGGTCGGTTCCCAAACGAAGCCCCTCTTCTGCGCCCCACCCAGCAGGAACAAGTTATTTTCAAACAAGAACACCTGCTTGGAGCGGAGGAAGGGGTTCCTCTCATCATTTAAAATCTTCCACTCATTGGGATTTGAAGCGTCACAGAAGAGAACCACGGAGATGTAGTATTTTTTCTGTGCTAACAACTCGTCCGTTGCCTTGCCACTACATGTCTTGTTTCCCCTATGATGTCTTTCCTGTTTAAGCTGCTTCAAATTGACCAAAAAGCTCGCTACAATGAAATGTATGCCTTTTTCACCTGAACAAGTCATACACAATTTTGTTTTTTTATTTGCGAACATTTTGGGCAAGGGGATCGAAACGAAGTTTACGATGTTTGTGCTCTCCATGGGGGGAGGTACATTTTCCATGTGGATCTGTTCCATGGTGGCCTGTTCCATGGTGGCCTGTTCCATGTTGGCCCCTTCCATGCTGATTAGATCGTTACAAACCGTCTTGAGGTTCAGCACTTGCAGTTTCGTCTTTGTGAGTAGGAGGACATAGCTGTCGTGGAGGACTATATCGACGAGGTCGGGGACATTTCTAATTTGAATATGATGAGAGATGGATCCGCGTTCCTCGCAGAGGAGGTAAAGGTTGACCACTTCGTTTAAGTGTAATGATATCTCTTCAGTCCTGGTAAGACACTCCTCCTCGGCTAGGGCTTCTCCCCTTGAGGGAAACAAACCGTTATGTTTGTTCTGCCCTTCTTGCTTGGGGTCTCCATCATCCAGAACCAACACGTATTGTCTGTCCCGCCAGGAGGAGGTTCCAACGTGGAGGAGACCCTTCCTAACGGTGAGGACATCTTCCCCGGGGTGGAAAAAAGGATCGTCGTCATGATTCTCCCAAGGTTTTCCCTCCACCAGTGCGTAGTTACCACCCATGCGGATGGAATTCCCATTTTGCTCATTCACAGTGTAAGATCGTCTCTGTAGCTGAAGCGAGCTGGTGGTACCCCCACCCAGGGTGTGATTCGTGGCGACAATAAACTTGCCTTGGTAGGAGAGGTGGACGTACGAGAATAGGAGCTTCTCCTCCAGCGAATGAAAAAAGGTAAACATCTGATTCAGCTCTAAGTTGATGTAAATAAAACTATCTTTCTGAATGTGCACTGTAGAGAGCGTAACTAAGTGAGTGTGTTTGGTCCGCTTATCCGAGCTGGTATAGCTATATTTAATAATTAGGAATAAGTAGTTCTGACCGTTTCTACTGTGGAGGCGGAAGTCACTTATCTCGTGTCGAGTCACCATGCAGGGCACGCCTTCTTCTTTGTAAATGTCCTCCTGCGCTTTGCTGAGGTAGACATTGTTGTTCGGTTCGTTCGGGGGGGGGGAACCACCTTGCAAGCCGCTTTGGAAGCCGCCCTGAAAGCCTCCCTGCAAACCGCCCCGCAAGCCGATTAATGGAGATCCCTCGTCAAAGATGCACAACATTTTGGTACTATGGACGACGTCCCGCGTCTCCGACTTGAGCGCGAAGATGCACTCTCGATTTCTGTCGACGCATAGGACCACGAAAAAGGAATCAAATGAATCGATAACTGCGCTTTTGGAAGACAACGGAATGGTATTCTTCTTTTCTAGAAACTGGCTCGTCGACATGAACACGTGTGGGTTCTTCCTCACTTCTTCATAGATGCTACACATCTGGTACGAGTATGAATAAACGAAATGAGCCTTCCTCCTGAGCGTGTCACTTCCCTTGTGCTTCAGCATATAGTACCGGTCAATGTACATGCTGTTTAGGCAACATATGGGGGTGAAGGCCCTTCTCTTTTTCGTTAGTGCGCCTTCGATTGAAGTATGGTTATTCCGATGGGAGCTCTTACGTGCCTTCTGTTTAGTCTGTGTCTTCCGCTCACTCTGTGTCTTCCGCTCACTCTGTGTCTGTTCTACTTGTGCGATACCTTCCATCTCGTAACCACCCGATGGGGAAGCTTCCCCTGTTTTTTCTCCCTTTAGTAGTTTATTAACGCTCCTGTTGGTTGCGCTCGGATAGGTGGCACCTTCTAGTGGGTTGATCACCCTGTCGTCATTGTTACGATGACTTTCGAATGAGTACCGACCATCTCTGGTTGGCCCGCTTCCACCTGTCATTCCCTCCGCTTGGAGGGGAAACCCATGAGAGAAACTCCTTCTGCGTTTAACTCCCATGTCGAAGTTGTAGAGGTATATCTTCCCGTTTGGATTATCCCGCACCAGGACGACATTATGGTTGACGTTAAAATGGATTTCGCAGTTCTGTTGAAGGATTGGCTCCTCCTGGTCTGCTTTGCTCGATAGAATGTTTTTTTTTTTTTCCCATTTGGGAGACGGTTCGCACGCTTTGTAATGTAGCATGTACCTTACACTGACGCTTTTTTTTTTTTTTATCCATATGTCACTCGGTTTTATCCTAATTCTGTAGACGTCTCCGTTGTATGTCGAGATCGTGAGAGCGAATGGGGGCATCAAGCTGCTCACTGTGCTGAAAAGCTTCCTAAAGAGGAGGAAGTCATTTTCTTTGATGTTGTCCCTGCGGCGGGGGGGGTGTCTCCAAAAAGTACTCCCTCCATTGTGCCGATCATCGGGGGCACCACCAAAACCGCCGTAGTCGCTTCTGCCCTGTTCGCTGTGATCTGTGATGGAGCTGCTACCACTCGAGGAGAGTGAGCACTCAGTGACGTCTGCGTGGTCCCACGCAATGAACTCGCGTGCCACAACCCTATGGGGAGTACTACTCCTGTCTAGTAGGAGAGAATCCGAGAGGGGGCATATTTTTTTTATCTTCCATTGGCCGAACTTGATGTGATACTCGTTTTCTGGGAGGAACGTATCATCGGTGTAAACTGAAATGAGGGACGTGTTAAGAGAGCCATATTTGATCTTTGCCTGGAGGACGCATTCGTAGTGGAGGTTTATTGGAATATTTTCGTAGCTGAGAATGTTCTTCACGTGGGCGTCGTGGCTATGCATGTTGAAGATGGCGTAGATCGAGAAGACGGAGAAGATGGCTTGCTCCCGTTCGTCGAACCGGAGGGGTGCGCCTCTTTTCCCACTTCTCCCACCCCCACGTGGACGCCACTCCTTTCGAGAGCCGTACACAATAAAGTATTCATTCCTTGCGATGTTTGCATTTCTGTTGCTGCTCCAGAAGCGACAGTACTCTTCGCTACTCGTGTCTTTGTCGACCCAGCACCATTTTACACACCTAATCATTTGCTCAAAGGAGGGTACATAAATTCGGCACCCAGACACAAAGGTGAGTTTGTTCTGGCTGTTGGTCGCCTCCCTCCAGATGTAGACATATCCATCGAAGCAGATCGACGTGACTACACAGAAGGGGTCGTTTTGTCTCTCCTTCCACTTAACTGAGTATACCTCGCTCTGGTGATGTAACACACTTAACATGAAGACGCCGTTCCGATCGCTGTAGGCGTTTCTCCTTCGTCGATAGTATGTGTGGCGAGCTTTCCGAGGTTGACAATCGTGCCGACCGTGCCGAGTGTATCCACCGTGGTCGCTTCCCTCGGAGGAGTCCTCTTCCGTGTCGTCGTTCGAGCTGTCAGAGGGGCTCTCATCCGTGGAGTTTTCCGAACCCCCCGGGGAATACTCCTCGGAGGAGTGGTCCGAAGATTCGTAAGACTCCCCATCGCTACGAGTGTCACTGGGGTCGTCACTCCGGTCGTCACTGCGGTCATCACTACGATCGTCTGTACTGTCGTCGACGGCGCCACCACTGCGGACATTGCTCCCCCCTCCGAACGTTTTACCCCCCCCGGGCGAACCCGCAAATGCAGACTCCCAATACAAGGACTCAAAGCTGAGGTTTCTTTTGTCCCTGTTGACATCGGTGCACATCCCCCCCTCCCTATCTTTAACATCTTCCCATAGTAGCGACGTCTTCGTCTTTATAAATGGGTTCTGATTGGAGCTTCTTCCATTCAGAAGGTCATCTATGTCTCGAAGTCGGTTGTCCTCCTTCTGCCTCCTTCTCCGCCGACGCGTTCCCCTTTTTGCCGCTACATCTGCGGCTACTTCTGCGGCTACTTCTGGCACTACTTCGGCCGCCAGTTCTGCCGCCACTTCTGTCGCTACTCCTACTTCTTGGCTATGTCCTCTAGCGTCTGCGGGGCTGCCTCCTCCGCGTGCACGCCTCTCACGTTGGGCGGCACCCTCACTACCCCGGGTTCTTTCGCCGCCCCCTCTGAGCACCGCCTCGTTAAGACAACATATAAAAACCATCCTGTTTTTTTCCCTGTGCTTCTTCCTCTGCGTCTCCTTGAGTATGCCTGCGCCGAGATAAACGTATCCGGGTGCTCCCCGGGTCTCCGGCGGGGCTACCGACTGCATTGCAGCCTGCGTCCCAAGCTGCGTTGCAGGCCGCGTCACTGGATAGCCATGCGGCTGTACATCCATGTAGTCGCCGCTCGGCTTGAAGCAATACTTTATCACGTCCTTTACGATTAGGTCATTGTAGAAGATCCCCCCGTAGGGGAATGTGTCATAGGAGCTGTACGTGCGTTCATATTGCCAACGTTTGCCACGAACCCGTTTCAACACGTGGATTCTATTATCTAGATTGGGTTCTTTCTCCAGATGCAGCAAATTCTCGTTGTGGTATTCATCATAACATGGCTCTCTGCTTCCCCTGGCCTTCGCATGGTTCACGGGGGGGTCCATTTTATGCAGCACGTCTCGCTCGAGTTTGCTTCTTTTTCCCGGATGCGTCTTCTCTACTTATCCGCGATGGATTCCTTTCCGACTTTACAGGTTCATGTCTACTTTGGCTTTCGGTCGGGGAGCGGGTGCACCAGGGTGCCAGGAGAGGAGTTCCTAGACTAAACCCACCACGAGTTAACGTCCCGGGGGTAGGCTCACTACGAGTTAACGTCCCGGGGGTAGGCTCACTACGAGTTTAACGTCCCGAGGGGTGAACCCACCACGCTTAAAATCAACACATCAAATTCGACGCGTCAACCTCACCACTTGTATGTGATTCCTTATCACTTCCCCCTTCGTGGAGCGAGTCCCCCTTTATGTTGGGTGAGCCCCTCCACAAGCAGATACACGGCGCTTGCCAGATGCGCTCACGCGTGTGTACGCCAGCTAACTACTAACTTAGCTCTGACCAGGAGCGCACGTCCGTCGTTACATAATATATGCACGTGGGTGCGATTAGAGCGGTCTGATTGGGGATGCCCAGTGGGCCCCAGATGAAGTAGGAAAGGAACCTCGCGAGGTAGCGTGTTATAAGCTTATCTCTTACGTGGCGTTCATTTTCTCCTCTATCTTATTTTACTTTATTTTATTTTATTTTTTTTTTTGCATCAAGGCATACGAATGGGTAATACTTCCAGGTTAGCGAAAAAAAATTGGCAGCTTGAGAGGAGCGCACTCAAAGGAGGAGTCGAGTTTTCAAGGTATGCTGAGGTGTCATGAGATGTGATGAGGTATGCTAAACTAAGCGACTGCGTAGGAAGAGTATGCATACAAGTCTGCATTCTTTGTGTTGGCTCTTTCGCCGTGACATTTTTAATCGTCACGCTGGTGCGCCATTTTTGTGCTCACGCGCTATGCACAGTTCTTCGCTTTTTTTTTTTTGTGCTGTTTTTTTTTATACTGCCTTTTTTTTATACTGCCTTTTTTTTATACTGCCTTTTTTTTATACTCCCTTTTTTTTATACTCCCTTTTTTTTATACACCCTTTTTTTATACTCCCTTTTTTTTATACTCCCTTTTTTTTATACTCCCTTTTTTTTATACACCCTTTTTTTATACTCCCTTTTTTTTATACACCCTTTTTTTAGACTCCCTTTTTTTTATACTCCCTTTTTTTTATACACCCTTTTTTTATACTTCCTTTTTTTATACTCCCTTTTTTTTATACACCCTTTTTTTATACTTCCTTTTTTTATACTCCCCTTCTTTTTTTTTTTTTTATCCTATCCTGTACACCGGTCCCCTCAACGCGATAGCCCCAGTGACAGTAGCGAAACGCGTCTGTGTGTTTGGGTTCTCCTTTTCCCAAGGAATTAGAAAAGAAAGGAAAGGAAAGAAGAAGAAAAGAAAGGAAAGGAAAGAAGAAGAAAAGAAAGGAAAGGAAAGGAGAAGAAAAGA
>NW_008481845.1:73244-86341 GCF_000524495.1 Plasmodium inui San Antonio 1 | reverse complement strand
AAAAAAAAAAAAAACAAAAGAAACAAATTGGTCCTCCCAATTCTATGTTGTTTGACAGCGCGTAGTCATTCTCTTCCAACCCTCCCCCCTTTGGTGAGTTACCTTATTTTCCACCTGTTCAGGTGCCATTCATACGCGACAAATCGTTATGCGAAGCTCCTCCCCCCCTTTCAACGAGGTTTACAACGGCATGCATACCTAGGGACATTCGTGCGTGTATGCATGCATTGTGATTATCTGCCCATACTTCTCACTTGTCATTCGTCATTCGTCATTTGTCACTTTTTTTTCCTTCCATTTTGGAAGAAGCATCATTCTGTGTTCGCGCGGAGAGCCGAACTGAACTAGCTCCACCATGCATGGGGGGTGAAGTGTTGTAAGGGGTCGGAAGTAGAAACATACGACTTGGCGAAGTGGGGACGTGGGGTCGACGCATGTAAATGGGGGTACCCCCCGTTTGTTTCTCGTTTTGTATTGGAGCCACTTCAATTGGCGGGTGTACTTTTGTGCAGCCTTCTGTCCCCCCGTTGTGTGCTCAACGTGCGAGCAGTGCAGAGGACGTGAACGTCGCTCACGAGGTGAAGAAGTCCACCTTGTGGGAGGGGTTCTCGCCGCGTGGAGCGAAGTAAAAACGTTACAAAAAAAAAAGGAAAAAAAGAAAAGAAAAAAAAAGAAGGAAAAAAGAGTCCGTGTTTGCGACGAAACACAGGATATGCAGATCGATCAGTGTTGTGTGGGAACCTCTTACCCGTCTCCGTCTGCTTCTCCCTGTCATATACGCTACGCCGCTTCGCACTCCCAGACAAACTTTGGAGAGCGTTCCGTCTTCCCCGTGAGGATCTCCGCGCCGTCCTTACGCACAACGATGGTATGCTCGAACTGAGCGGAGAACACATACCTGGCATTGGACAGCGTCCAGTTGTCCGGCCACATGATAAAGTCACAGGGTCGCTCAGATATAATGGGTTCAATGGTAAACACGAGATTTTCGCACATCAGTCTCTTGTCGTCATTTCGTGTATGAATGATAAAAGGTTCTTCGTGGAAATTTTTTCCAATGTTATGTCCACATAAATGGGGAACCACTGCATAGTGTGTGTTGTGATTATTTTTCCTCTCTAGGTGGTCCACTATTGCATCTCCTATGGCACTGAAAGGGACCCCTGGCTTACAAACGCGAATGGCCTCCATGGTGCATTCATGCGCTGTTCTTATGAGATCCATATTTTTCTTATGCATATACGTCTTGAATTCGTCCACGTCAAGCTTCCTTTTGTCGAAGAAGGCGAACCTGTTCTGGTCGTTTTGCGGCCCCCTAGTTTTTCTATATATGTAACTCTGGATGTCATCATACGTTTGGCTGTTTTGCTGTTTGTTGTATATGACCTGCTCGTCGTATTGCCGGTGGAAGAGTTCCAGCTCATCTAAGTAATCCCCTGACAGGTCGTCCCGGGACAGGTTCGCCGCTCCATTAGCCGCCTCATCGGTGGGGAAGGAGCCTCCCGCGTTGTAGTAACCCTCATCGTGTGTAACTGCTTCCCCCTGGAATTCGCCGCTACGAAGCACTGCATTTGTATTATCGTCGTAGGATTGGTACTGTTCAGTCGGACGATCCTTTGAGTTAGGTGGGTCGTACCTGATTTTTCTTATGGAGCATTGCTTCCCCGTCTTGACGACTTTATTAGTAGTGAGGTCGAAGTTGTATTTCAAAATAAACTTCGTGTACTTGGTCCGGAGCTTATCATTTAAGTATATAAAATCGTAGAATTTTTTTTTTTTTTTTTTTCTCATTTTTTGTTAACTTCGGAACGAGGAAACTTTCACACATGTCCGCGTGAAAGCCATCTTTAAAAACGCTGATGTCTACTTTGACGATGTCATTTTCGTACAGGACGTTATTGTCTGGGATTCCATGGCAGAGTATTTCGTTAATCGATATGCATGAGCTTTTGGGGAAGAGGTGGTAATTAAGAGGGGAGGGATAGTACCCATTATTTATGCACTTATTGAGGATGTAAATATCCAGATCGTTCGTTGTGACTCCTTCGCAGATGATATGTGACACGTCGTCCATCAGTTCTCGCGCGAAGAGACAATTGCTCCTAATCGTTTCAATGTCTTCCTCACTTTTGATATTGCTATAGGGGTGTTTAGCGGATTCGCTCCCCTTTCCGCTGCCGCTGATTTGTCCCTCACCCTCGTAGGGCACATATACAGGCGTACCCGTCCGGTGGTAATTGGGCCTCTCTACATACTTGGGTAAATAATACTTCGGAGACATGATGCCCTTTTTTTGTCTCCCTATGAAGCGGAAGTTTCCAAACAAGTCGCTATCCTTCAGGTGAGAGTACCTCCCGTTGTAACTCTCCTTGCATCTCATGAATTTTTTGTCAAATTCGGTTATTCGTATACTCGGATGGACATTTTTTCTTGTCTTCATGTTTTCAATGTATCTATGGAAAGACGCGGGGGGTCCATCTTCCGAGTAGTTCTGTGTGTTTTTCTTCACATCATGATGTATGGTATTTGAAAATCCTTCGCCTCCGCTGGCGCTGTTTAGGTGGCTCCTTTTTTGGGGGTGGCGCCAGCGAGGGGAACTCTCCTTTATGTAGCTCCCTTTGGAATTCTTCTCCACGGGGAGAAAGCCCCGCCGCGGCCCCCTGCGTGCTAAGCCACCACAACCAGTGCAGCTACCACGACTGACCCATCTGACGCGACTGACCCTTCTGACGCTTCTAACACTTCTAACCCTTCCGATGCGGCCACCCCTCCTGCAGAGGAAGAGGAACGCCCAAGTCAGCAGCACCAGCGTACGAGTCTTCATAGTTCCGCGCCACGGAGTCACTCATTTGGGGAGGGATGACAGGAAGCAGGAAATGAAGGAAGCTGGGGGAGGAACAGAGAAGGAGAAAAGGCTCCTATTTTGGCCACCATTCTGCCTTGAAAAACAGAGGAGAAGCAGCACAGCGTGTGAAGAACCCCCGATGGCACATCCCCACAGCTTCCCCTTCTTTTTTTTTTTCCCCTTCCATTCGATTCCATTCCCTCAATTGGGGAACACCCGATGAGTGAAAATCAGCCGGTTCGTACTCTTCCCCCCCCAAGCGGGGGTCCCTTCATCCGTGGCGTCTCAAAAGTATGCGCATAGGGGGTAGCGCAGTCCTTTTTGCCATTTCGCCGTTATTTCGCCACTATTTCGCCACTATTTCGTCTCTATTTCTTTACCTTCTTAATTGTTTTTTTTTCCTTCCCTTGCGGAGGCGCTTATTCCTGTGAATCCTTTTTAAGGAGCCAAGGCACGCCTCTTCGCCCTGTCGTCGCGGGGAATTTCCTCCAGAGAGGTCCACATCTGAGCGTGGTTAAAAAAGGGGAGGGGAAGGAAGTCGCTTTTTTTTTTTTTTTTTTTTCTTTTTTTTTGCAGCATGGTGGCAATCGAAATGGTGAGTTGTGCATTTTGCGGTTAAGTCGGTTGTGTGAATTGTGGAGGGGGGCAAATGAACACACAACAGGGATGCGATGCAGAGCCACACGCCGATGTGCGCCCCCTCTTTACGCGCTCACATAAAGTCAATTAACGGCGGGCGACGTGCACTGGACCTGCACGTGGGGACTCCGAAGGAGTGAGAAGCGACAAAGTAGAGCCCCATCACATAGGAACCAATTTGAAACAAATAAAAGGGATAGTCTACGGTTTACAAAAAAGTGAAGCAACTCGGTGGAGATACAAACGTCAGGGGCGGAAAATACTCCTGCTGCACATGGAGAAGTGCCCTTAGGATGGATCCCCGCGCGGAGAGGCATCTTCATCCTCGCGGAGGGGGGCTGTGGCTTCTTCCCCCACGTGTGTTTGCTCCTTGGTCTCTTTATCACAGATGGGGGCGGTGGAAGCATCCGCTTGGCTGGAGCTGTCC
The DNA here is from genome assembly GCF_000524495.1 of Plasmodium inui San Antonio 1. NCBI lineage: Eukaryota > Apicomplexa > Aconoidasida > Haemosporida > Plasmodiidae > Plasmodium > Plasmodium inui. The sequence continues at coordinate 82,430 of NW_008481845.1, read as the reverse complement.
TCCTCATCAACTGGCTGGTTTGTCTTCCCCTCCTCAGCAACGACATGGTTTGTCTGCCCCTCCTCAGCGGCTTCGTTAATGTCCTCAATTGTCTTCCCCTCAGCAACTACATGGTTTGTCTGCTGGTTGGCCTGCCCCTCCTCAGCTACTACATGGTCTTTCTGCTGACGGCGCATGGCCGCCTCGTACGCGGGATTCTCGACGGGCGATCCATCCCGGAAGAGAACTTCAAAGCTGAGGTGCGGGTACTCATAAAACGCCTGGCCACGAAGGACTTCTCGAACCGTGAGAGGAACGGAAAAAAAGGCGTCCTCCTTTTTGGTCCCCTTGTTTATGTCAACACTGTTGAGCGACACACGTATGGCATTCACATTATCGAGGTAGTTAACTCGGAGGGGTTTTCTCCTCTTCTCCACTTTTTCTAGGGACATGCTGAGGAGCTGCAAAAGGGGCGTATCTTCGCTGACGTCCTGGTGAGTCACAAACAGGCAGTCATTCACGAGGGTGACTTTCACCATCCAGAAAATGCTGTCATGTCGAATGGTCGTTTTATTTCCTTGATGCAGCTTCGTGTACAGAGGTGCCTTGAATAAAAAAATTCTTCTTTTTTTCAAGACACTAGTTAGTTTGCTATAACTGTAGAGCCATATGTTTGTCGTCTCATTTTCTTTTATCCTAAGGAATCGGTAGTTTCCGTGAAGGATTGATTCCACCCCATGAAGAAAGATGTAGTCTCTGTGTAGCATGTTCTCGTCGAGGTTCTGCTTCGCCACTTTGTTTATTTTCAATTTTTTTTTTAACTTATTTTTACACTTTTTTAATTTTTTGTGTTCCTTTGCACAGGTTAGTGAACAGGATAGCGCTTCACAGAAGGGGCACTTATATTTGTGTTGGTTAATCTGGCAGACACAGCAGAGGTTTGCGCTTAGGGGGGGTGCTCCGGGGGGTGCTTGTGGATGATTCGGCACTACGCCTTCTCGGTCTTCTCCATCTTTCCCGTCTCCTCCGTCTTTCCCGTTTTCTCCCTCTTCTTCCTTCTCCTCTTCGGAGCTGGCTGCCGTCCTTGCCCCTCGACAATTTTTAAAATACTCAGCTGCGTCTTTCAATATGTTGCACTTTATTTCGTGGTACGACTTGCGCCTTGGCTTTTTGGCGTGGGTGAATTGGCTCAGGGGTTTTCCCGCTTCTACGTCTGCTTCTGCGTCTGTTTCTTCTTCTGTTTCTCCTACTTCTGCTGCCTCTCCTGCTTCTTCCCCTTCCTGCTGCTCCCCCTTGATGCAGTCATTATCGCTGGTAGAGGCCTCCTCTTCGGTGGGGACCCACCCCGGAGCCACCTGAGTCCACTTTCTCTTTTGTCCCTTACGGACGTTCCCTTGCTGGGAATGGTTAATAAAGCAAGAGGCATCACGCTGCACCGCGGCTGTCTCTCCCTGGTGAGGGCTCTCCCTACCTCGCGGCGCTGCCACATAGAGAGTTTTATTTGCAAAAAAGAATCTTCCATTTGAGCGTCCACCTCTGGTTACTCGGTAGCGTGAGCGGCCAAATCGGTTAGAGGGATAAGCATGCGAGGGGAAATTACTCCCTCTCGAGATGTTCATGTGGTTACTTGCGTTGCCATTCACTTCACAGTAGGGGCGCTGCGGTGGGGCCCTCCTTCCCTCCGTATGGGTCCCATCAAATGGGATGGCCGCTTCATCGATCATACGTCCAGCAGTGGGGAATAGACCTGAACTGTACCCTTCCGCCCTCCTCTGCGTGGCAGCCCCGCCGTCACTGCCATAGTGATGTTCGTTCGTCCTAATGGCAAAGTTTCCATTCTCCTGGTTCACGTAATCCTCCGGGGGATTCATCCTTTTACCCTCTTAACGTTAAGACGTGAAGGAGTAACAATGGAGAAAGAGCTATTCTTCGACGTCCCTTTCTCTGCTTGGGCGAACTTGCAAAAAAGAAAAAAAAAAAAAAGAAAAGAAAAACTTCAATCGTTGCGTTGGTTTTGCCACAGGCCAAAGCGGTCAATCGAAGAAGTGAGTATCGCGACAAGACTTCTTAGACGTGGATGCTTTATCCTTTCCCGCGGCCCTTCCGAACGAGTCAACTCCGCTCTGCAGCGGCAAAACGACGTCAAAAAAGTGGTTTCCTCCTCGTATGGTGACATGTATCATCGAGAGGGTTTGTATAATATTTTGGAATGTTGTAACGCGTCCTTTTTCGGAAAGTTGTAACGCCTCTTCTAATTGGCATCGCTGTGACGTTATTCTTAAATAGCCAGCCCTATGGCTCACCACGACGGGGGAATATTTTTTTTTTTTCTTGTAATTGATGCATGGGGAAAAAAAAAATATATCCCCACATTTCGCATATGTAACCCAGCGGAGGGAAAAACATGGCGCCCATTTTGGAAAACCGTTTCTTTGTAGCGTCGTTGGCAGAGCATAAAAAGAGGTGAGTCATTATCTCACCCGTTGCAGCTGGATCCCTTTTATCGTTTCCATCCCCGGAGGGTTTTGTTCCGACGGACGAGATGATGCAAATATAATGCAGCATGTACTTCTTCTGTCCATGGCATTATAATCCAACTTCTCCTCTTTTTTTTTAAATGGGTCATGTGGCCGATCGGCCGGTCGGATGTTGCAAAAAAGGGAATAGAGAAGTTACGCGGTTATATAATCATATGGGTTGGCGGGCCACCCGCGATGGACAATTCGACGGTGGACAAAAAAAAAAACACAAAAAAAAAAATTGTAAAAATGGTGGAAGCGATGAAAATTACAAACGGGACGAGGGGGACAAAAAAAAAGAGAAAAAAAAGGGACGTATATGCCTCAAACGAGCGGTCCAAATGAACGGATCACCGCGGATCGCTGCGAATCGCTGCGAATCACCACGGATCACTCTCCACTTCTAAACACTGCTCACCGGCGATACCTCTTCTTTTTAAAGTTAAAGTACAGCTGAAGGATGCCCTTGTCGAAGACGTTGCGGAAGCCCCTGTGCTTGTCGTAAGACCACTCCGCGTTTACGATCTGGAAGGCTATGTCCAGGTAGGGGGCTCCGCCATGGAAAACGATAAGGACTTTACTCTCGTCATCCGTAGGGTGCAGCTTCCACGACGGCTTCTCCTTCTTATTCAGAAGATTCATATAAAAAATGTTAAATTTATAGCCGCATATATACTTGGGGGGGGGATTCTCATAATCGTAATGTGTTTTATTGTACTTATTCCAGTCGAAGGATGTTTTGATTCGATTGAAGTAGAGAGGCTTCCTGGTTGCGAGGAGGGAGGCTTGGGACACTGGGAGGCTGCTCCGTAAGGAGTTCGGGATGGAGGAGTGAGCTGCGCTGTGGTGATGGTGAGAAACGTCCTTCATTGTAATTTCGCCCGCTCGACCTTTCTTCTTCTCCCTCTGCACAAAGCGATTATATACTTCTTGGTCCTTCGTGAAGAGTTTCCTGAGGAGGACCTGCTCCGCAGAGAGGTTCACATCGGTGTGTGCGACTTGCTCGGGTTTGAAGTACCCCGTGGTGTCTGCATGGCTATCCCCATGGTTTCCTCTACTGTTGTCTGATTTCCCTTGGCTTTGCTCCCTCCTCCTCATTGTACACCAAATGTCATCGTTCAGTTTAACCCTCTGCTGCAGTTCCTCTTCCGCTGTGTAAATGTGCGTCTCGGCTGGGATTCCCATTTGTGTGATGCTCTCAGGGGGGATTAGCTGCGGGCTGTGGCATTCGAACGGCAGGGTGGTTGTTGCCTTAGCTCTCCCTTTGTCCTCTTCGGCGGAGTGCTCACGGAGAGGCTCCTTCTCAGCTTCGTTGTGACTGTTGCTATGGCTGCCTCTGTCGCTGCAAGTAGGAAGAAGGGAGCGAAAATTCACGACCATGTGCGTGTGAAGGTACGGGAACAGGGGCGCAAAAAAAGAAATGCGCAATGGACTGCACGGGAGAGATCACCCTCCCCCACACATCCCGGGTGACCCCTTTCAAAGGGCTATATTGTAACGTGACTGCCTCTTCCAAAACTAGAGGAAAATGGGTTCTGTTGCCGAGGCAGCCGCGTCGGATTGATTTAGCAATTCTTTAGTTTACTACTCGCTGTTGTATGCGAAGCAGTACGTGAATGAATTGCCCTCGGGTTAGAAGAGGAATGGTATCGACAGTGGGGGCGGGGGGGAAGAGCAAAAGGTACATGCGAAGAGATGCGTAGAGATGCGAACATATGAGAATATATGGAACCAAACGCACCTTTGGCTGTCCTCCGAGGGGGCACCACTGAGGCTAATCCTCTTGCGCAGCTTGGCATGGAAATGGAGCAGTACATTCTTGGCCTTAAAGTAGGGGATCTTCAGGAGGACCCTATTCCAGTACACTTCATCTGCGACATCCTCAGATTGGGAAATGACCTTCTCTTTAATCTTCGCTTCATATGTCACTAACTCATCGTAGTTTTTATTTTCGAGGAAGGCTTGTATCTTCTTCTCCGTCTTTGTCTCTATGTTGTTCACGTCGTGTTCTTTTGAGTCGGTGTCGGGATTCTCCCTCCCGCGTAACTGAGTCAGGAAGTATTCACAGAAGAAGAGGAGAGACTCCCAGTAACGTTTAAATTTCCCCTGATTGTCTAGCTCATCGTGTTGGAGGAGTAGCTTTATTTGTTTGGCGCAGTTTTCCAGCTCCCGTTCGGTTTGGCCTGCACATTGGGTGGGTGTGCATGCATGTATGTGTGTATGGATGTGTGTGTGTGGAGAAGTCCTCCAGGGCATGGCTCCTCCAGGGCGTTGCTCCTCCACTGCCGTGACACCACCTCTCAGACGTAACGGATCAACATGTGTCTCTTTTCCTTCTGCTCTAGCAAATGTACAATTTTCTTCATTTCACATCATCACGGATGGTGGGGCACGGCTGGTGGGGCACGCCTCGTCGGGTTGTAGTAAACATGACGTGGTTGCAGTTGACATGACGGAGTTATATCTTAATGTGGGCCCTTTCTCTCCGAGCATCTGCGTGGAACAGGACCTGGCTTCGTGTCACGCCATCTCAGCCTCTACCGCTACAGGAGGGGTGTTGCCTCGTCCCCCCTCCATTCTCTGCTTCCCTAACCCTTTCTCGTGAAACTTACCCTCCAAAAGGACATGAAACGGAATGCGGTAAAGAGCGGGACGAACTTTCTTGACCTTCTCTCGATTAACAATCATCACAGCTAATCTAAATATGTCGGGGAGCTGAAGAAGGTTGTGCTGGATTCTGCTGTCCGATGATTTAATCTGCTGATTAATGAAAAACATCTGCTCCTTTTGTAGGTATTCTTTGATGTTAATTTGATTCCTTTGCTTTTCTAATTGTAAGCGATAGTCTTCTAACAAGGCCCTCTCGTTGTCTCTATCTTGTCTCCTTTTTTTTACTTCTTCAATTTCACTTATCTTTGAGAGGGAATTGTGGAGCAGGCTCGTTGTGGTTACCTTCACCTTCTGATTATACTTTATCTGATCATACTTGTTTTTTAGCTTCCACACAAATGGTGTGGAGAGCGAGTTGTCTCCGAAGGGGTTGCACTCGTCCGTGTAATTGAAGTGTTTCTGCATCAGATTTTCCCTCTCCCTCTTGAGTTCCCTAACAGTGAGGGTGTTTCTCCGCCGGGGGGAGGGGGAAACAGGTTTCTCACGTTTGCTCTTCCTGCGTCGGTGTGATCTTTTATCTTTCTCTTTGCGGTGCGACTGTCCATGTTTCTTTTTGCGGCGTGATTTTTCATCTTTCTCTTTTCGGCGCGCCTTCCTTCGCTTGGCTTTCGTCCGTACCCGTTCTTCACCGCTGCGACTGGAGTAGGTTCTGCCGCTACTACCGCTGCGACTGGAGAAGGTTCTGCTGCTACTACCGCTGCGACTGGAGAAGGATCTGCCGCTGCTTCCACTTCTTTCGCCGCTTCCACTTCTTCTGTGACCGTGCCTCCTCCGCCTCTTCCCCCTGCGCCGCTCGCTTGTCGGCGAAGATGACACGGAGTCGGGGGACTCGGCAGGGGAGCTCACCGATCGGGCGGAAGATGAAGCGGCCGATGAGGAGGATGCCTCCCTCTTCGCGCGCCTTCCTCTGTTGGTGCCCCTCTTCTCCCTTGCTTCCCCTCTTTGTCTCTTTCTCCTTTCATTCCTTGACTTATCACCTTTGTGGGTTATCCCCCCGGAGGGCTCTTCCTCATCGGACGAATCACTCATTTTTGTAGGTTCAGCTCCTCTGGTGAGGAGTCCCCTTGGCCAAACGGTTGCAGGAGGGGAAGGCTCTACTCGAAGGTGCGCGCACCTTCATATGTGTAACATTGGCATGTTTGTCTGTGGATGGAGCGATGCACCACGCGATGGAGTTGTTCAGGCAAAAATCTCCGTTGGTTTGCAAAGAAACCCTCGTGGATTCTTTTTATTCCACTAACACCCTCTCCGCCCATGGTTATGTACCCCCCTCCTTCCCTTCATAACTAAGTGATTAATCTCGACTGTCAAGAGGGGAAGGTTTCCACAAAACGGGGAGCCAAGCTGTTTTTATATGCATTAGTCCCTCGGCGGGGGTATCCACCTCTTGTGCGGAGAAGATCTACTGTGGGTTGGATGTAGGTTTTTTTTTTTCTCTCTACAAAATGAGGAACTCTTTTGCTCGACTGGTCACTTTCTCGAGGAACGAAGGATTTTGCAGAGGGGGAAATAATTACATGTGTGTCATAGCAACGTAAATCTTTTTCGCGTGGAACATGGGCATCCCCTATACGCGAGTTACTTCTGCAGGGTAGTGAGGGGAAATATCCCCTTGAGATGGTCGATCGCGAAGGTTGGGGGCGTTTTCAGAGAGTGGTCAAAAAAAAGTGGCGCCTAGAATGAACGTGCGTTTTGCTATGTTTTGATATGTTTTTCCTCTTTTTTGCCCCTTTTTTGCCTCTTTTTTTTGTTGATTTCCCGCGGCTGCTAACTTGGATGCGCTTCGTCCGAGGGAGTCCTGTCGTTACCGGCCGCCACTCACTTTGCCCCCCGTCGAGGTAGCGGCAAATGAGAGATCCTTCGAGCATACAGCACTTGCGTGAATATACTGTCATGTCAGTACGGAGGGTTGTATGCCCACTCTGGCTATCCGTTTTTTTTTTTCCGGAATTCTTTTTGTCCGCACCAAGGAGGGAAGAAAAGGAAAAGCGGGGCTGCAACCTCACCTAAGAATGGGGATATGGGATATATTCATAGTGATGTGACATTTTGGCTAGCGGGGCGATTTTTTCGTTCCATTTTTTGGCACCATTTTGATCGTCATTTTTGGAGTAGGCGCAATTTTTAAGAAGTCGGGCGAAGTAAAAATATATATTTAATTTTTTTTTTTTCTTTTTTTTTTTTTTTTTCGTTGATCCTTCCATTTTTATGGTTGAACCTCCTATGATGAGCAAAACAAACTGAACGTAAAACAACTTGATGAATACGAATGGTCAAATTTTAATTTACCTTGTTATCATCATTTCGTTGACCCTGAGGAGGCTCTCGCAAGTTGGGTATTTTTTCCCCGCCATAAAAATGGGCCCACACGGGCGCGCAGTTATGCCACTGGTGCGGAGGCGCAGTTGTGCAGTGGTGTGATCATGTTGGGTGATGAGGAGAAAAAAAAACAAAAGAACAAAATGAGCAAGTTGCTTTCCCTTCGGGGTGATTCCTACATCGCTAAGATTCCACGACTTCGCACGTGTTCCAAGGGAGCCGCCCCAATTGGCGTATGCGCACCTGTTACGAAGCATACAAAGGAACAAACGGTGTGCGCATGATGCCACTTTGCTGGAGGTGAACCCCATCTCCCATGATGACCATGCGCTTCCCAAGGTGCGATAAAGCAAAGAGGTCCTTTCAACTGTTATCACGCGTGAAGTGATATAGTGAACTGTACGTTACTTTGAAAAGTTGTAAACGAAGGGGGAGGTTCCTTCTGCACAGACACCCAGTGCATAGTGATTTCGGAAGACACAAATAGAGTCTCTCTTACAGGTAGGTAATTAATGTCGACGTTTTTCTTTTCTTTTCTTTTCTTTTTTTTTTTTTTTTTTTTTTCCATGTGCATTTGTTTGGTCATATTAATCGCTAGCTAAAGGGTTACATCGTCGTGTCACTTAAGATGAGGTCAGGTCAACAGTGAGGGAATCATCCCATGGAGAAGAGAAGGTCTCTCCAGCCATCCCGTGTTTGACTGACCCGTTGCGTTATCCCCGTTTTGGGTGTGATCATATAGGACAGGTTTTTCACATCACTATTTAGCTGGTCTGTTTCCACGTGGATGCATGGAGGTGAAATGCTTCCTAAGAATGGTGCGCACGTCGGCATGCGGTCATATTTGTAACGTCCATTTGGGGAAAAACAATGGGTGGGATCGGATTCGCGTAAGTATGCGCAACTGTGTGACGTGTTGTTTCTCCTTTGGGCGTTGTATAAGTAGGTTGGAAATGCTAAAACGAGACCACTCCTGGCCAGTCTGTTGTGCAGCCATGTTACCCTCGTCGCGTGAAAGGTGCACAAAACGGTGAGGTGAGAGTCTTCCCATAGCGAAGTTTTTTTCACACTCTCGTTGTTTCGCGATCAATATAGTCACTCCCTCTTTTTCCTTCTTTTTCTATGACTTAATTATGCGAAAGCGCCCCCACGCATGATTATCGGATAAACGTGGCGCTCACTTGAGAAGGGTTAATTTCGCCCATAGTTAGCAGCCAAAGGTGACGGTTGGTTTGATAATCCACGTCTGTCTGTCCGACATTATCCCCTCCCCCCGGTTGGATAAGCTACCCATCTTCCCACCTGCCCGGTTGTCTGGTTGACCGCCCTTAACCCCTGCGGCGGGGGCGCACACAAAGTGAGCAAATTTTACGTCGACTTGAGGGAATACACTCCCCTTTGAGAGCGCAGTCTCTCCTGAGTGCAATTCCCCTACGGCGCCCCCCTTCACGCTTGTCGCCTCGCGTTGTGAGGGATGCCACGCTTCTTCTCTTCGCGGTGAGATGAACAACAAAGCGGCTGAACGGGTTAGGGGCTCAGCAAATGCCCGCCGCCTTTCCCCCCCCGTCGATGTGCACGTGTCGAAATTGTCATCCGTAAAACACATGAGCCGTTTCACTGTTCACCGGTAAACTTGCACGCTTTAAAAAAAAAAAAAAAGTCATTTAAGGGAGGCCGTCCCCTTTGGTAAAGGCTAACA